>NW_011392578.1:46068-47505 GCF_000754665.1 Bison bison bison
GGAAGGACTGATGCTAAAACTGAAACTCCAATACTTTGGCCACCTCATGAGAAGAGTTGACTCATTGGAAAAGACTCTGATGCTGGGAGGGATTGGGGGCAAGAGGAGAAGGGGACGACAGAGGATGAGATGGCTAGATGGCATCACTGACTCGATGGATGTGAGTTTGAGTGAACTCCAGGAGTTGGTGATGAACAGGGAGGCCTGGTGTGCTGCAGTTCATGGGGTCACAAAAAGTCGGACACGACTGAGCGACTGAACTGAACTGAACTGAACTGATAGACACAGAGTTTCTAAGAAGTTCTTTTATGTTTCCTTCCTAAATGTAAAACAACAGTGAAAGATAATGAAATATTCAGGAAACTCTCCAACATAAAATAGCCCCCCAAATAAACAACAGAAAATGAAGCAAGATAAAAAGAGAAAATTCAAGAAACAGATACAGCTTCAAAACTGTCAATAATTAATAGCTTCAGAGAACATACTTTGTCTTTGAAATAAGAACAGAATGCTACAAAAGGGGAAGAAACAGGAAAAAATAAAATGAGTCGTTGGAATTTAAAAACAAGCTCACAGTTTTTAAAAGAATAAATATTAGAAGTTAAAAACAAAGGAAATTTCCTAGAAATTTAAATAATACTGACAGCAACAAGAAAAATAAGACAATGGGAGAGAGGAGATTTTAATTGAAGGATTAATTCAAGAATTACTAAATCTTAAATTTAAAACTAAGGAAATAGAAAAGACAAAATTATCAAAGGAATAGAATGGAAAATTTCACAGAATTAATGGATATGAATCTCCTAAAGAAAAGGAGCAATGAACTATCAACAAAATGACTGGGGAAAAGAATATATCAAAGCACATAGTTGTAAAATTTGAGAACACTAGAAATAAAAGAGATGATCCTAAAAGGACTGGGAAATAGAATAGCATCAAAGTTCTCAAGTGTAACATTAGTTGCTAGAAGAAAATGAAGCAATGTCTTTAAAATTCTGAAATATCATTCCTCTAAATAAATTTTCTGGCAGTATAAGGAGATTTTCAAGCTTACCATGACTTAAAAATTTACATTCTGCACATGTCATGTCACAGAAGGCTACTGGTAAATTTACTCCAACAAAATGTGTAAGTAAACTGGATAGTCATGAGACTTAGAAAACATGTAGTACAACATAGGAGATGATTAAAAGCACTCAAATCTTCAGTGTATCCAGAAAGTGTGGAATGGAAGGATTAAAGAATGGAGGGATTAAAGAATCAAAAAGATCTCCAGGGAAAAAACAGAAATGCTAGACTAAACAATGTATTTGACTGTTTAAAAATTAATATTGATGAGTATTTTACTTCTGTATTGAAATAACTAATAAGAATTCACTTAGAAAATAAAATAATTATTAAATATATGACAATTCAAAAGTATAAAAAACAAACATT
>NW_011392578.1:47605-47975 GCF_000754665.1 Bison bison bison
GCAGAAACATTACTCTGCCAACAAAGGTCCATCTAGTCAAGGCTATGGTTTTTCCTGTGGTCATGTATGGATGTGAGAGTTGGACTGTGAAGAAAGCTGAGCGCCGAAGAATTGATGCTTTCAAACTGTGGTGTTGGAGAAGACTCTTGAGAGTCCCTTGGACTGCAAGGAGATCCAACCAGTCCATTCTGAAGGAGATCAGTCCTGCATGTTCTTTGGAAGGACTGATGCTAAAACTGAAACTCCAATACTTTGGCCACCTCATGGGAAGAGTTGACTCATTGGAAAAGACTCTGATGCTGGGAGGGATTGGGGGCAAGAGGAGAAGGGGACGACAGAGGATGAGATGGCTAGATGGCATCACTGACTC
>NW_011392578.1:48075-48604 GCF_000754665.1 Bison bison bison
AAAACAAACATTATAGATGGCTCAGAAGTTAATGATAATAACAGTCATAATAATGTAAACATCAAAATTTTATTACAATTATAACTATACTTGAAAGATGGAAGAAAAAAAGTTTGACTTGTATAATAGAGTTTAAATGTTCCCATGCCATAACTGGAAATAAATGCATAATTTCTAAATCACTAAATAAATAATGACATGAGCATATTCCTTTGGAAACCAGAGGTAACACTAGAAGAAATACCTTAAGGTTTAAAGTTGTTCTATCTGAGGAACAAGGCTAAGGAATGGGACATTTCCATCAAGATACTGTGATTATCCAGTAAATGACCTTAGTAAATATGACTTTCAAAACATACTGCATATATATTATCCTGATAAAATAAATGATATTTAATAAAATTAGAAGAGAAGAATACAAATTCTGTACTCCATTCGAATAAAAAATTTAAAATGATGCAATGGACTATTTTATCAGGAAGTATATATGACCAAGTTATACTAAGCAAAAAGTGTAAAAATATAGCAA
>NW_011392578.1:48704-51476 GCF_000754665.1 Bison bison bison
CTGTATATTGTTTTAGTTTAATAAAATAAAAAAACATATGGTTTTTGAGAGTTGCTATAGGACATTTATTTGATAAACTTCAACACCAATTTCAGACCAAAAACGCACTGCTGCTGCTGCTGCTAAGTCGCTTCAGTCGTGTCTGACTCTGTGCGACCCCATAGACGGCAGCCCACCAGGCTCGCCCATCCCTGGGATTCTCCAGGCAAGAACACTGGAGTGGGTTGCCATTTCCTTCTCCAATGCATGAAAGTGAAAAGTGAAAAGTGAAGTCACACAGTCATGTTCGACTCTTCGCGACCCCATGGACTGCAGCCTACCAGGCTCCTCTATCCATGGGATTTTCCAGACAAGAGTACTGGAGTTGGGTGCCCTTGCCTTCTCTGAAAAACACACTAGGTAAAGTGAAAACCTGAAGGAAATTTCTTTAACTTGTTGATAATATGTAAGTGATGTTAGTAGTTATTGATCATGCTTAATGGTGAAATAGAAGAGCAGGTATCTGAAATTAAGACATGTTTTTCCATATCCTAGTATATATATCCATCAAATTATTGAATTTAGCTATAAAAGTCCTCTGTACAGCTGAGTTAAAATGCACCTAAAAATCTTTCTAAATCACTACTCTATGTAGACATATCAGCATGATATGTCAACATTTGCCACAAGAGATGAATCCTGTTTCATCTATCAGAGCACTAAGAGCATTCTTACGAAATATGGCATCAAAAATATTGCCTGTATAACTCAACTATTATTTAACATGAAATGAATTAACATATACAAAATAACAAACATAAAATTATAAGAATTAATGAGAATACATATACAAGTTCAATTTAAATATGAGAAGAGTTTACTGGGAGAACTGAAAACAAATTGGATAAATTGATACACATTATTTTCTAGGAAAGAAAAACCTGACATTTCAAAAATTACATATCACATAATATTCAAATTTCCTAAGGGATTGTGTGGATTTTGAGAATCTTGATAAAATAATTCTAATTTCCATCTATAGCAATGAGCAATATATTAAAATTGAAAAAAAACAATAATTAAATGACACATATTGATCAACATTAACTATAAAAGTGAAATGATTAAGAGTACATACTCTTACAGTAACAGAGCTTTTGAACACAAGTAGTAATAAAGAGCTTAAGAAAATAAGTGTATATTTGACTGATTAAACTGGCATTTTAATTCATTGGGAAAATGACAATATTTTAGGTTTTGAGGCCAAACAGTCTGTGTTGCAACCATTCAACTCTGTCATTGTAGAGCAAAAGTAGCCATAGTCAGTATATCAACAAACAAGTGGTACAGTGTTCAATAAAACTTCATTTACAAAAAGAGTCAACAAGAAACAAGGAGACTGAAACTTCACACTAGTGAATTCCAAGAACTGATCACTCCTGAGACATACTGAAAAAAATCTAGCAAAATTGTCAGAATGAACTTTGTTCAAACTCTAAAAAATAGTAAAATGTTTATAGCAACAATGTGAATGACTAATCAAGAAAAAGGCAACCAAGTAACTGCGAAAAGCTGAAAGCCTTCTCGCTATATTTAAAAACAAGACAAGAGTGCCGCTCTCACCACTTCTATTCAACGAAGTATTGGAAGTTGTAGCCATACCAATTAGACAAGAAAAAGAAGAAGTATTTAAATTTGAAGGCAAAAGGTAAAACTGTCACTATTTGCAGATGACATGATACCCTATATAGAGAATCTTAAACTTTCCACAAATGAGTTCAGCAAGATAGTTGGATACGAGATTAAAACATAGAAATCTGTTACCTTTCTTTATACTAATAAAGAAAAATCAGAAAGAGATTTATATTAAAAAATCATTCAAAACTGTGTTCAAAAAATGCCTAGGAATAGACTTACCCAAGTAGATGAAAGATCTATTATCAATTCACTTCAGTTCAGTCATTCAGTCATGTCTGACTCTTTGTGACCCCATGGACTGCAGCATGCTAGGCCTCCCTGTCCATAACTAACTCCCGGAGTTTACTCAAATTCATGTCCATTGAGTCAGTGATGCCATCCAACCATCTCATCCTCTGTCCCCTTCTCCTCCTGCCCTCAATCTTTCCCAGCATCAGGCTTTTCCAACGAGTTGGCACTTCGCATTAGGTGGCCAAAGTATTCGAGTTTCAGCATCAACATCAGTCCTTCCAATGAACACTCAGGACTGATCACCTTAAGGGTGGACTGGCTGGATCTCCTTGCAGTCCAAGGGACTCTCAAGTGTCTTCTTTAACACTATACTTCAAAACCATCAATTCTTCGGCACTCAGCTTTCTTTATTGTCCAACTCTCACATCCATACACGACTACTGGAAAAACCATAGCCTTGACTAAATGGACCTTTGTTGGCAAAGTAATGTCTATGCTTTTTAATAAGCTGTCTAGGTTGGTCATAACTTTTCTCCCAAAGAGTAAGCATATTTTAATTTCATGGCTGCAGTCACCATCTGCAGTGATGTTGGAGCACTCAAAAATAAAGATTGCCACTGTTTCTCCATCTATTTGCCATGAAGTTATCTGTATGCAGGTCAGGAAGCAACACTTAGAACCGGACATGGAACAACAGACTGGTTCCAAATAGGAAAAGGAGTACATCAAATAGGAAATACTTATGTTGGAAGGAATGATGCTAAAGCTGAAACTCCAGTACTTTGGCCACCTCATGAGAAGAGTTGACTCATTGGAAAAGACTCTGATGCTGGGAGGGATTGGGGTCAGGAGGAGAAGGGGACG
>NW_011392578.1:51576-52029 GCF_000754665.1 Bison bison bison
CAGGGAGGCCTGGCGTGCTGCGATTCATGGGGTCGAAAAGAGTCGGACACGACTGAGTGACTGATCTGATCTGATCTGATGAAGTCTAACAAAAATGTAAAAAATACCAATCCTCCTCAAAATCTTGAAAAAATATAAAATAAAAAGAAGCATTTCCTAAATCATTCTATATGAGGCCAGGATAACCCAAACGCCATGGCTGGACAAAGACATCACAAGAAAAGACCTCTGTCCCTTAGAAATCCTCACCATAATACCACCAAACCAAATCCAGAAACACAGTTAAATGATTATTATGATCAAGTGGAATTTATCTCAGAAATGCAGAGGTGTTTAAATGGGTGAAATCAATTAATGGAACATAATAACATTAAGAGAATAAGGGGAAAAAAAGAGAATAAGGGGGAAAACATGTCTTAATTGATACATTTAAAAAATACACTCTTTCATGAC
>NW_011392578.1:52129-53836 GCF_000754665.1 Bison bison bison
AGACACACACACACACAAACTACTAGGGCTAATAAATGAATGCAGCACAAGTGGCAGGGTTCAAGATTAATATACAAAATCAGTAGTAGAAATATACACTAGTAATAAACAATCTGAAAAGGAAAGTCTGAAAAACAATTTCATGTTCAGTGGCATTAAAAATACTGTGTTATAGAGAAAGATTGCTTAATAAGTCTGTAGTTTCCTTCTGGGTTTATGAAAAAGTTCTGAGACTAGGGACAGATGATAGTTGCACATTATTGTGACCATATTTAATGCCACTGAAATGCATATTTTAAGATGGTTGAAACTGTAAACTTTATGCTAAACTTTATATTAAAGTTAGTGTATTTTACCACAATAAAAAGTTATTAGTGCATGTCAACTGTAAATATCAGCTATACTGTCCAGAGCATGAGGACTTTTTCTAAGGAAATAAAAGGGAAAAGACCAGGTTTTGATATTGTAGGTATCTTCCTGCTTTTGAAGCATAATAACATATGCATGAACTATCTTATGAAAATAATAAAACTTCATTGAAAAACATGAACTATAGAGACTATTAAAATATTCATGTACAGGGAGGTTTATTACTTTTAAAATTTCCATTTCTTCCACAAAAGTGGGACATAGTGAATGTCACAGAGCTAAAAAGTGTGGATTTAGGATCAAACTGACAATAAATAAATGCAATTCATTTTTCAAACCCTAAAGAATGGTAATGAAGGCCTGAGCAAATATCAGGTGTTAAAATATAAATGTGTATTAGTTGCTCAGTTGTGTCTAAATCTTTGCGACTCCATGGACTGTAGCTTGCCAAGCTCCTCTGTCCATGGAATTCTCCAGGCAAGAATACTGGAATGGGTTGTCATTCCCTTCTCCAGGGGATCTTCCCAACTCAGGGATTAAACCCAGGTCTCCCACATTGCAGGCAGATTCTCTACCATCTGAGCCACCAGGGAAGCCTCAAAATATAAATATGTAATGATAAAAGCTATAAAACTTAAAAAAACCTCAATTTCAAACAATATGAAAAACTAAAAAAAAACTCACAGTATTTAAAAGAAAATAAAATTCTGAATAATATATTGAAAGAATTTATATATTAAAAGGAAATATATTTTCCAATGTATAAAAGGAGAGAGGACTAGGAAGAGTAAAGTTGATATTTAAAAACTTCTATTGAATAAAATCCAAGGCATTAAATGCTATGAAAATTTTAAAGTTGAAAAAAAATCAACATTTTCCAACCTCCAATAAAAAATGACATTTGGACAATAATTGTCATTAGGAATTTTACAATAAAAGGAGCAGACTGTCGTCACTTAAATTCACAAATAAATGCTAGTACACCAGTACCAATGAGACAATTAAATAATATATGCCACTTTATGTGCTAAACATATAAGGCATTGAACCAAATGCAGAATATGGACCATTCTATGGGATACTCTAGTTTCACCAACAAATAAATAGCTAACAATGGGAAGAGGATCTGATTTGGTCCTTTGAAGGAGATCTAAAGAGACATAAGACAGCAAAAACAGTTTTCAATGAATAGACCCTGCACAGATCCTGATGAAAGCAAGTTAACTGTAAAACAAAATGGCAAACAATTAAGAAAATTTGAAAATGAACATGACTTTAGATAGTATTAACGAATTCTTAACTATGTTGTCATTTTGACTATGTAAAAGAAAAAAAAAA
>NW_011392579.1:0-561 GCF_000754665.1 Bison bison bison
AAACTAAGGAATATCAGCCTCTTTTGCTCTCCTTTACTTTCTCTCTTGCCAACGCCGTTCATCCTGAGAGTATCCCTAAATCCTGCTGGGGCTGGACCCTGGCAAATGGCACCCAGAACAGGAATCTGAAGGTAAGTCTCCCCATTGTCCAGTTTTTGGAACGGCCAGGGTCCCACTTAGGGTGCTGCAAACCCCCTTGCATACGATAGGTAGTGTGAGGAAGAGTGGGTAGTGTTGAATCTTTCCTTGAAGACAGAAATCACTGACACGGGGAACAACGAATCAAAAGAACGACAGCTCTTTATAGGAGTAATCTTGCAATTGTTAAATAAAAGAGGAATTAAAGTTAAGGTTAGTATTCAATCATTTTTTACGTTTGTACAAGAGCAATGTGTTTGGTTTCCAGAAGAGGGCACTGGTAACCTAGATACCTGGGAAAATGTAGGGAAACAGGTAAAATCTTATTACACTTTTGCATTGCCCAGAAAAAGTAACCACTGACACCCTTTCTCTTTGGAATATGATTAAGGACGCTTTAGATCCTGCTCATAAATCTGAAGG
>NW_011392580.1:0-560 GCF_000754665.1 Bison bison bison
AAGATGATGCTGTGAAAGTGCTGCACTCAATATGCCAGCAAATTTGAAAACTCAGCAGTGGCCACAGGACTGGAAAAGGTCAGTTTTCATTCCAATCCCTAAGAAAGGCAATGCCAAAGAATCCTCAAACTACCACACGATTGCACTCATCTCACACACTAGTAAAGTAATGCTCAAAATTCTCGAAGCCAGGCTTCAGCAATATATGAACTGTGGGCTTCCTGATGTTCAAGCTGGTTTTAGAAAAGGCAGAGGAACCACAGATCAAATTGCCAACATCCACTGGATCATAGGAAAAGCAAGAGAGTTCCAGAAAAACATCTACTTCTGCTTTATTCACTATGCCAAAGCCTTTGACTGTGTGAATCACAATAAACTGTGGAAAATTCTTCAAGAGATGGGAATACCAGACCACCTGGCCTGCCTCTTGAGAAACCTATATGCAGGTCAGGAAGCAACAGTTAGAACTGGACATGGAACAACAGACTGGTTCCAAATAGGAAAAGGAGTACATCAAGGCTGTATATTGTCACCCTGCTTATTTAACGTATATGTGGAGT
>NW_011392581.1:0-616 GCF_000754665.1 Bison bison bison
GGACGATGCACGGGCGAGTCACTGCCCCTTCGTGTTGACTTCATTCACAGGGTGGAGTTCGGAGAGGTGTCCGGGCATCGGGTTCTTATCAAGAGGGGACCGGGAAATCGGGGTCCTTCACAATGTGGAAGCACGCACGAGGCCACGTCTGGAAGGTCGTCGTGAGACCGGCCTCATCCTGAGGTGCGACCGGAAGGTCGGGAACCCCTTCCCGAAAAAGCAGGGGAGTCGACCCTCCTATTGAGATCAGGAGGGTAGAAGGTGCTCAGAGGAAGGGTGCCAGAAAACCTCGGTGTTCCTCTCCAGGTAGACCAGAATG
Source organism: Bison bison bison (assembly GCF_000754665.1). Lineage (NCBI taxonomy): Eukaryota > Metazoa > Chordata > Mammalia > Artiodactyla > Bovidae > Bison > Bison bison. Next base: position 320 of record NW_011392581.1, read on the forward strand.
TCGGGGAACTTTGTGGGTCACATCAAGGGTGCCAAGTACCGTTTCGACCACCATTTCCTAACGTGGGACTTCTCCTGAGACGCTGTAGGGGGAAAGGGCTTCATCTTGCGATGATGGGGGAACCACGTGGTTTTTCTCGAGTTGCGGCGGGATTCTCGAGTTACCACGGGGAATTCAGGATGCCTCTTGGTTGGCCCAGGGAAGTCCAATCTTCCATTCGAGTTGCGAAGGAAAGCTGGGGATTGGCTCTCGAGTGACTGCAGGGCCAATAGACCTCATCTAGGCTTGGTCCAGAAG
>NW_011392582.1:0-738 GCF_000754665.1 Bison bison bison
ATTATATAGTGGAAGTGAGAAATAGATTTAAGGGCCTAGATCTGATAGATAGAGTGCCTGATGAACTAGTGGAATGAGGTTCGTGACATTGTACAGGAGACAGGGATCAAGACCATTTCCATCGAAAAGAAATGCAAAAAAGCAAAATGGCTGTTTGGGGAGGTCTTACAAATAGCTGTGAAAAGAAGAGAAGTGAAAAGCAAAGGAGAAAAGGAAAGATATAAACATCTGAATGCAGAGTTCCAAAGAATAGCAAGAACAGATAAGAAAGCCTTCTTCAGCGATCAATGCAAAGAAATAGAGGAAAACAACAGAATGGGAAAACCTAGGGATCTCTTCAAGAAAGCCAGAGATACCAAAGGAACATTTCATGCAAAGATGAGCTCGATAAAGGACAGAAATAGTATGGACCTAACATAAGCAGAAGATATTAAGAAGAGATGGCAAGAATACACAAAAGAACTGTACAAAAAAGATCTTCAAGATCCAGATAATCACGATGGTGTGATCACTGACCTAGAGCCAGACATTCTGGAATGTGAAGTCAAGTGGGCCTTAGAAAGCATCACTACGAACAAAGCTAGTGAAGATGCTGGAATTCCAGTTGAGCTATTCCAAATCCTGAAAGATGATGCTGTGAAAGTGCTGCACTCAATATGCCAGCAAATTTGGAAAACTCAGCAGTGGCCACAGGACTGGAAAAGGTCAAATTTCATTCCAGTCCCAAAGAAGGCAATG
>NW_011392583.1:0-507 GCF_000754665.1 Bison bison bison
TGATGAAAGTGAAAGTGGAGAGTGAAAAAGTTGGCTTCAAGCTCAACATTCAGAAAACTAAGATCATGGCATCCGTTCCCATCACTTCTTGGGAAATAGATGGTGAAACAGTGGAAACAGTGTCAGACTTTATCTTTTTGGGATCCAAAAATCACTGCAGATGGTGACTGCAGCCATGAAATTAAAAGACGCTTACTCCTTGGAAGGAAAGTTATGACCAACCTAGGTAGCATATTCAAAAGCACAGACATTACTTTGCCAACAAAGGTTAGTCTAGTCAAGGCTATGCTTTTTCATGTGGTCATGTATGGATGTGAGAGTTGGAGTTTGAAGAAGGCTGAGTGCCAAAGAATTGATGCTTTTGAACTGTGGTGTTGGAGAAGACTCTTGAGCTGTCCCTTTGACTGCAAGGAGATCCAACCAGTCCATTTTGAAGGAGATCAGCCCTGGGATTTCTTGGAAGGATGATGTTAAAGCTGAAACTCCAGTACTTTGGCCACCTCATGC
>NW_011392584.1:0-560 GCF_000754665.1 Bison bison bison
ACTCCATGGGATCTTCCTGACCCAGGAATTGAACCCCTGCACTGGCAGGTGGATTCTTTACCACTGAGCCACTGGGGAAACCCATGATATCGGGTCACAGATGTTGATTATAATGTTGAAAATGATAATAATGACTCAAAGATTAAAGATCTAGTATTCAGGTTATCATCACAAAAAGAATATCTAGCTCACGTGCAGCTGTAGTGGGGTGTTTTTTTAGTATCTAAACTTAAGTTTTAGGATTTGTTCTTTGTCTCCAAATCCAGTGCCCTTTCCACAAAAGTCTCAGCAAAGTAAGTAATGTATATTTCCTAGTTGCCATAATAGAACCCCTTGTAAGAGCTTAGGGTTTGTGGTGGGAGGTGAAATGGGAAAGGGAGGTTTATTGTCGTTTAGTCAGTAAATTGTGTTAGACTTTTTTGTGACCCCATCACTGTAACCTGCCAGTCTCCTCTGTCCCTGGGATTTCCCAGGCAAGAATACTGGAGTGGGTTGTCATTTCCTTCTCCAGACGATCTTTGTGACCCAGGGATTGAACCTACATCTCCTGCTTGACAGGC
>NW_011392585.1:0-973 GCF_000754665.1 Bison bison bison
CTCAGCTGGCGATAATCAAGCAGATGAGCGGGCAGGTGTCGCGGGGCTCAGCTAGCGATTATCAAGCAGATGAGCGGGCAGGTGTCGCGAGGCTCAGCTGGCGATTATCAAGCAGATGAGCGGGAAGGTGTCGCGGGGCTCAGGTGGCGATTATCAAGCAGATGAGCGGACAGGGGTCGCGAGGCTCAGCTGGCGATTATAAAGCAGAAGAGCGGGCAGGTGTCGCGAGGCTCAGAAGGCGATTATCAAGCAGATGAGCGGGCAGGTGTCGCGCGGCTCAGCTGGCAATTATCAAGCAGATGAGCGGGCAGGTGTCGCGAGGCTCAGCTGGCGATTATAAAGCAGATGAGCGGACAGGTGTCACCCGGCTAAGCGTGCAATTATCAGGCAGATGAGCGGGCAGGTGTCGCGAGGCTCAGCTGGCGATTATCAAGCAGATGAGCGGACAGGGGTCGAGAGGCTCAGCTGGCGATTATAAAGCAGATGAGCTGGCAGGTGTCGCGGGGCTCAGCTGGCGATTAACTAGCAGATGAGCAAGCAGGTGTCGAGTAGCTCAGCTGGCGATTATCAAGCAGATGAGAGGGCAGGTGTCGCGCGGCTCAGCTGGCGATTATCAAGCAGATGAGCGGGCAGGTGTCGCGAGGCTCAGATGGTGATTATCAGGCAGATGAGCCGGCAGATGACGCATGGCTCAGCTGGCGATTATCACGCAGACGAGCGGACAGGTGTCAACTGGCTAAGCTGGCGATTATCAGGCAGATGAGCTGGCAGGTGTGGCGCAGCTCAGCTGCTGATTACCAGGCAGATGAGTGGGCAGGTGACGCATGGCTCAGCTGGCGATTATCAAGCAGATGAGCAAGCAGGTGTCGCGTGGCTCAGCTGGCGATTATCAGCAGCTGAGCAAGCAGGTGTCGCGTGGCTCAGCTGGAGATTATCAAGCAGATGAGAGGGCAGGTTTCGGTGGTTCAGCTGG
>NW_011392586.1:0-559 GCF_000754665.1 Bison bison bison
TCACCAACTCTGGAGCTTGCTCAAACATGTCCACTGACTTGGTGATGCTATCCACTATCTTATTCTCTTTTGTCTCCTTCTCCTCCTACCTTCAATCTTTCCCAGCATCAGGGTCTTCTCCAATGAGTCAGCTCTCCACATCAGGTGGCCAAAGTATTGGAGTTTCAGCTTCAGCATTAGTCTCTCCAGTGAATATTTGGGGCTGATTTCCTTCAGGAAGGACTGGTTGGATCTCCTTGCAGTCCAAGGGACTCTCAAGAGTCTTCTCCAACACCACAGTTCAAAAGCATCAATTCTTCGGCGCTCAGCTTTCGTTATAGTCCAACTCTCACATCCATACATGACTACTGGAAAAACCAAAGCTTTGGCTAGACAGACCTTTGTTGGCAAAGTAATGTCTCTGCTTTTTAATATGTTGTCTAGGATGGTCATAACTTTTCGTCCAAGGAGCAAGTGTCTTTTAATTTCATGGCTGCAGTCACCATCTGCAGTGATTCTGGAGCCCCAAAAATTAGTTTTGTTTTTATTTCGTTACTCTAAAAGGTGGATCCAAACAGAG
>NW_011392587.1:0-619 GCF_000754665.1 Bison bison bison
ACTACCGCACAATTGCACTCATCTCACACGCTAGTAAAGTAATGCTCAAAATTCTCCAAGCCAGGCTTCAGCAATATGTGAACCATGAATTTCCAGAAGTTCAAGCTGGTTTTAGAAAAGGCAGAGGAACCAGAAACCAAATTGCCAATATCCGCTGGATCATCAAAACAGCAAAAGAGTTCCAGAAAAACATCTATTTCTGCTTTATTGACTATGCCAAAGCCTTTGACTGTGTGGATCACAATAAACTGTGGAAAATTCTGAAAGAGATGGGAATCCCAGACCACCTGACCTGCCTCTTGAGAAATTTGTATGCAGGTCAGGAAGCAACAGTTAGAACTGGACATGGAACAACAGACTGGTTCCAAATAGGAAAAGGAGTACGTTAAGGCTGTATATTGTCACCCTGCTTATTTACTTATATGCAGAGTACATCATGAGAAATGCTGGGATGGAAGAAGCACAAGCAGGAATCAGGATTGTGGGGAGAAATATCAATAACCTCAGATATGCAGATGACACCAATCTTATGGCAGAAAGTGAAGAGGAGCTAAAAAGCCTCTTGATGAAGGTGAAAGAGGAGAGTGAAAAAGTTGGCTTGAAACTCAACATTCAGAAA
>NW_011392588.1:0-738 GCF_000754665.1 Bison bison bison
GTTATTTCTCCACTGATTTCCAGTAGCATATTGGGCACCTACTGACCTGGGGAGTTCCTCTTTCAGTACCCTATCATTTTGCCTTTTCACACTGTTCATGAGGTTCTCAAGGCAAGAATACTGAAGTGGTTTGCCATTCCCTTCTCCAGTGGACCACATTCTGTCAGATCTCTCCACCATGACCCGCCCATCTTGGGTTGCCCCATGGGCATGGCTTAGTTTCAGTGAGTTAGAAAAGGCTGTGGTCCTAGTGTGATTAGATTGACTAATTTTCTGTGATTATGGTTTCAGTGTGTCTGCCCTCTGATGCCCTCTTGCAACACCTACTGTATTACTTGGGTTTCTCTTACCTTGGGTGTGGGGTATCTCTTCACGGCTACTCCAGCAAAGCGCAGATGCTGCTTCTTACCTTGGGCAAGGGGTATCTCCTCACCGCCGTCCTTCCTGACCTTTAACATGGGATAGCTCCTCTAGGCCCTCCTGCGCCTGCGCAGCCACTGCTCCTTGGCATTACTCAGCCATTAAAAAGAATAAAATTCCACCAGTTGCAACAAAATGGATAATCCTTTAAGTAAAAGATCACTGAAGAGAGTCACTGAAGGGAATCCAAGCAGGTATTCTTTCCCATGATCTCAGTCCTGATAACTGAGTGCAGCTCTGCTTGTTCTTATTTTCCAGGAACTGATAAGGAATAGAGAGTCCTTGAGAAATGGCACACAAAGGAAGAAAACATATTGG
>NW_011392589.1:0-556 GCF_000754665.1 Bison bison bison
TCAGCCCTCAAAGAGCTTTACATAGACACAGAGTATCCAGCTGGACAATTAGCAAACCCCTGGTATCCACAGACTTAACCTGAGGTTTGGACTCTTCATGGACAACCCCAGGAGTATCGGATCCCTACAAATTCACATTTTTTATGGTCCAATTTGAAAACCACATGCTTGAAGCAGGCCACTTGAGTAGTCCAAGCTCTTTGCCTAACACAAGAGGTGACCAATTCCCTGTCATGTGCCCATTCCAGTTTATTGGTAATATTTGCCTTTAAGCCCCAGAAGAGATTTGCCAGGCACGGCATGGAAGAATGCTGTAACTGATTAGTGATGTCTGCCTTGTTGAGGGAAAGGGAGATATTTGCCAACCGCCTCCTCCTGTCATTTCCAGCGGAGCATTCAGGTCTCCGCCTACAAGTGTTGTTTTTCTACTCTTTGCCATGTAAAAAAAAGATTGAAATTTTGTGGCAGGACTCCGACATCGGAAGATTTGCAATGGCCTGGTGTTTCTACTCCTGGTGAGGGTCAGAGGCAGACTGTACACACAGGCACAGGCATA
>NW_011392590.1:0-532 GCF_000754665.1 Bison bison bison
GGCAGTGATCAGTGAGTGACAGGTGCTGATCATGGGACTGTGCACGCACTGATCACGTGGCTGATCTGACCTGACCGCCTGACTGCGCATGTAGTGATCACGTGGCTGGTCGTTAACTGATCCCGTGTTTATCATACGGTGATCCCCTGACTTAGAGGCGCTGACCACGTGACTGTGCCGTCAGTGATCACGTGGCTGATCATGCACTGATATCGTGACTGAGCATGCACTGATCATGTGCCGGGAGCCGGGGAGGCATTCCACTCTGGACAAAGGTCATGAGGAAGGAGGCTCGGCATACGCAAATGCGGGATCGAGCCTCAGGTGTCCACCCGGATATTCTCGGGCAACTGCTCCCCAAAAAAAACCAGAGTCTGCCTACTGTATTGCTTTGTGCTCTCACCTCTGATTTCACTGGGGGCTGTCCCCCAAAACCATCTCGCTCTCTCTGTCAAAGAGTTAACTTACAGCTCCAATTCATAAAGTTCCTTGTTATTCTTCCCTTTAACTTCCAGCTGAGTCTCCATCTGGA
>NW_011392591.1:0-681 GCF_000754665.1 Bison bison bison
CCCATTTAGGCAGAGGCATTGCAAGGTCAGTATTGACTTGTAAGGGTTCTATAGCCTTTATTTTTCCTGTATCTGTAGATAAGGGGGCCCCAAGGATATTGGGTAATGAAAAAATTAAATCAGAAAACGGAGGTAATTTTAGGGGGGAAGTGAATGGAGGGCTCAAGAGTAGTCTTCAGATACTACTCAGGTATTCAAGCAAAGCCAACCTAAGATGTATTATCAGAGTTTAAGAGATCAAGAAAAAGTCTTTTGGGTGTACACCTAATTGTAGTTTCCCATTGAGCCAAAAGGTCCCATCTGAATTGGTTAGAGAAGGTGGAAGGACTAAAGAGAAAGGTATGTTGAGAAGTTAAGTTTCTCAGGGTTAGTTAGGCAAAGTTAGAAGTTAAGATAGGCAAAGGGCTAAGCAAGACAGAGTTTGTTCAATTGGTAAATCCCACTATGGAGATTTTTTTATTATCCTAAGGGAGGGTGGTAGGAAACTAGAAGGAGTTAATGGTAGAGAGTGTGGCTCCAGTGTCTACTAAAAATGAGATTGAATGACCATTTATTAATTGTTGTTCAGTTGCTCAGTGGTGTCCGACTCTTTCTGACCCTGTGGACTCCAGCATGCTAGGCTTCCCTGTCCCTCACCATCTCCCAGAGCTTGCTCAAACGCACGTCCATTGAGTTGGTGAT
>NW_011392592.1:0-540 GCF_000754665.1 Bison bison bison
ACTCTCAAGAGCCTTCTCCAACACCACAGTTCAAAAGCATCAATTCTTCAGTGCTCAACTTTCTTTATAGTCCAACTGTCACATCCATACATGACTACTGGAAAAACTATAGCCTTGACTCGACAGACCTTCGTCGGCAAAGTAATGCTTCTGCTTTTTAATATGCTGTCTAGGTTGGTCATAGTTTTTCTTCCAAGGAGCAAGCATCTTTTAATTTCATGGCTGCAGTCACCATCTGCAGTGATTTTGGAGGCCAAAAAAACTGAAGTCTGTCACTGTTTCCATTGTTTCCCCATCTTAGTTTTCTAAATGTTGAATTTTCAGCCAACTTTTTCACTCTCCTGTTTCACTTTCATCAAGAGGCTCTTTAGTTCTTTGCTTTCTGCCTAAGGGTGTGTCATCTGCATATCTGAGGTTATTAATATTTCTCCTGGCAATCTTGATTCCAGCTTGTGCTTCATCCAGCCCCAATCGTTCCTCATGATGCTGCATATAAGTTATATAAGCAGGTGACAATATACAGCCTTGATGTACTCCTTT
>NW_011392593.1:0-524 GCF_000754665.1 Bison bison bison
GACTGCCCCCAGAGGCGTAGGTCTCCGGGGTCGGACTCTCAAGACAATCAGGACTGAAGGTGCCCGGGGGTCCCCACACAAGCTCCCGTCCTAATTACACCTGAGGAACCCCGGGTATTAATAGTTGTGGGGGGGCCAATCCGTCGATTTCCTTTTAGATACTGGGGCAACTTATTCTGTGCTTACTGAAGCCCCTGGCCCACTTTCTTCCCGATCTGCTTCCGTAATGGGACTGTCTAGACGAGCCAAAAGATATTATTTCAGTTATTCTTTATCTTGCAACTGAGATTCTGTGCTGTTTTCACACGAGTTTCTGATTGCGCCAGAATCTCCCTCACCCCTTTTGGGAAGAGATATACTGAGCAAGGTCCATGCCTCTGTTTTCATGAATATGGAGCCCTCCCTTTCTCTCCCTTTAGTTGAACAAAATGTAAATCCTAGAGTATGGGCTGATGGAAAATCTGTGGGTCGAGCACAAAATGCTATTCCTGTAGTTGTTAAGCTCAGAGACCCACACGTATTTC
>NW_011392594.1:0-530 GCF_000754665.1 Bison bison bison
TGAAAGGGAGGGGAATACCAGACCACCTGACCTGCCTCTTGAGAAACCTATATGCAGGTCAGGAAACAACAGTTAGAACTGGACATGGAACAACGGACTGGTTCCAAATAAATATGAAAAGGTGTACGTCAAGGCTGTATATTTTCACCTTGCTTATTTAACTTATATGCAGAGTACATCATGAGGAACGCTGGACTGGAGAAGCACAAGCTGGAATCAAGATTGCCGGGAGAAATATCAATAACCTCAGATATGCAGATGACACCACCCTTATGGCAGACAGTGAAGAGGACTAAAAAGCCTCTTGATGAAAGTGAAAGAGGAGAGTGAAAAAGTTGGCTTAAAGCTCAACATTCAGAAAACGAAGATCGTGGCATCTGGTCCCATCACTTCATGGGAAATAGATGGGGAAACAGTGGAAACAGTGTCAGACTTTATTTTTTTGGGCTCCAAAATCACTGCAGATGGTGACTGCAGCCATGAAATTAAAAGACGCTTACTCCTTGGAAGGAAAGTTATGACCAACCTAG
>NW_011392595.1:0-516 GCF_000754665.1 Bison bison bison
GCTTGACTCCCTTTAGTCCACCCAGTGAGCTCCCAGAGATACCCCTCGCGACTTGAGAGCAGAGCGGGGTTCTTTGCTTCCACTCGAGATGAATGCCTGTCTCCCCGGGTGCGTCTGGAATGGAACCCCGAGATCAAGGTCGCCCCTGGAGGGGAACATTGGCTTCTGGACACAAGCCTAGATGAGGTATATTGGCCCTGCAGTCACTCGAGAGCAATCCCCAGCTTTCCTTCGCAACTCGAATGGAAGATTGGACTTCCCTGGGCCAACACAAGAGGCATCCCGAATTCCCCGTCGTAACTCGAGAATCCCGCCGCAACTCGAGAAAAACGACGTGGTTGCCCCGTCATCGCAAGATGAAGCCCTTTCCCGCTACAGCGTCTCAGGAGAAGTCCCACGTTAGGAATTGGAGGTCGAAACGGTACTTGGCACCCTTGATGCGCCCCCACCAACTTCCCCGGCATCCCGGTCTCCCTGGAGAGGAACACCGAGGTTTTCCGGCACCACTTCCTCTGA
>NW_011392596.1:0-640 GCF_000754665.1 Bison bison bison
CAACTAGAAGAGGAAGAAATGAAGAGTCCCAGTGTTAGTAGAAGGAAAGAAATTTAAAAATTAGGGACAGAAATAAATGCAAAAGAAACAAAAGAGACCATAGCAAAAATCAACAAAGCCAAAAGCTGGTTCTTTGAAAGGATAAATAAAAATTGACAAACCATTAGCCAGACTCATGAAGAAACAAAGGGAGAAAAATCAAATCAATAAAATTAGAAATGAAAATGGAGAGATCACAATAGACAACACAGAAATACAAAGGATCATAAGAGACTACTATCAGCAATTATATGCCAATAAAATGGACAACGTGGAAGAAATGGACAAATTCTTAGAAAAGTACAACTTTCCAAAACTGGACCAGGAAGAAATACAAAATCTTAACAGACCCATCACAAGCATGGAAATTGAAACTGTAATCATAAATCTTCCAGCAAATAAAAGCCCAGGTCCAGAAGGCTTCACAGCTGGATTCTACCAAAAATTTAGAGAAGAGCTGACACCTATCCTATTCAAACTCTTCCATAAAATTGCAGAGGAAGGTAAACTTCCAAACTCATCCTATGAGGCCACCATCACCCTAGTACCAAAACCTGACAAACATGCCACAAAAAAAGAAAACTACAGGCCAATATTACTG
>NW_011392597.1:0-958 GCF_000754665.1 Bison bison bison
CTGATCACGGCGCTATCATGCATTGATTACATGACTCCACATGCACTGATCACGTGGATGATCATACGCGGATCACGTGACTGATCATGCACTCATCACGTGACTGACCATGCACTGATCACGTGGCTATAATGAACTGATCACGTGGCTAATCATGCAATGATCACGCAGCTACCATGTACTGGTCACATGACTGATCATGCACTGATCACGTGACTGATCATGCACTGATCACGTGACTGATCATGTACTGATCACGTGGCTATCATGCACTGATCACGTGACTGATCATGCAATTATCACGTGACTGATCATGCACTGATAACGTGGCTATCATGCACTGCTCACGTGGCTATCATGCACTGCTAACGTGGCTGATCATACAATGATCACATAGCTACCATGTATTGGTCACGTGGCTGATCATGCACTGATCATGTAATTGAACATGCACTGATCACGTGGCTGATCATGCACTGATCATGTAATTAATCATGCGCTGATCACGTGGCTGATCATGCACTGATCACATGATGATCATGCACTGATCACGTAATTGATCATGCACTGATCACATGGCTTATCATGCATTGATCATGTGACTGATCATGTGCTGATCATGTTTGGTGTCATACACTGATCATGTGCCTCTGGAGGCAATGAACAAAGAGCTGGGAAGGCAGGAATCAGTCAGCAGGCAATAATCATGGAACTCAGCTCTGAGAAATCATGCTGCTCAGCTGGCAATAATCAAGTAGATGAGCAGGCAGGAATTACGCAGCACAGGTGGCAATTGTCAAGCAGATAAGCAGACAGTAATCACGCAGCTCAGCAGGCCCTGATCACGTGCCTGGTCATGCCCAGATCACGTCGCTATCATGTACTGATCACGTAGCTGATCATGCACTGCTCATGTGACTGATCATTTACTGATCATGTAGCTATCTTGCACTGATCA
>NW_011392598.1:0-554 GCF_000754665.1 Bison bison bison
GAAAACCCACGTGGCTCCCCCGTCATCGCAAGATGAAGCCCTTTCCCGCTACAGCGCATCAGGAGAAGTCCCACGTTAGGAATTGGAGGTCGAAAGGGCACTTGGCACCCTTGATGGGACCCACAAAGTTCCCCAAAATTCCGGTCTCCCTCGAGAGGAACACTGAGGTTTTCCGGCACCTCCTCCTCTGAGCCCTTTCTCCCCTCCTGATCTGGACAGGAGGGTCGACTCCCCTGCTTTGACTGGAAGGGGTTCCCGACTTTCCGGTCCCACCTCAGGATGAGGCCGGTCTCACGAAGCCATTCCAGACGTGGCCTCGTGGGTGGCTCCACATTCCGTAGGACCCCGATTTCCCGGTCCCCTCTTGATAAGAACCCGATGCCCGGACACCTCTCCGAACTCCACCCTGTGAATGAAGTCAACACGAAGGGGCAGTTTTCCGTGCATCGTTCGGAAAAAACCCCGGTTCCAAATACAGCTCGACAAGCGGCCTCTCGCCCCGGGACATCTCGAGAGGCAAGCGGAGTTCCATGCCTCCACCCAAGACGAGGCCT
>NW_011392599.1:0-539 GCF_000754665.1 Bison bison bison
CCAGTGATGTCAAGGTAATACTCCTTAATGATCATGGTGTTCAAGAAGTAGGGGTTGTCCTGAAAGGAAAAGATCAGCTTGCAGCGGGACTGCAGATGGCTCCGCACCTGCACCTGCCAGGATAGGGAGGAGGGAAAACGTGCAAACTTCTAGGGGCCTCAGCTTGCCTCCCAGGCAGGCATTAACAGCGTCCATGACTCCTCTCCAAAGTGTCACAGTGCAGGAACATGGCTAACAGGATCTTCCCACTCCCTGCCAGGTCCCATAGCCATCCTTTCTCAGTCTTCCTCACTGATCTTCAAGTCGATCATGTAGCCGAGAAAGTCTTGATCTTGGTCGCTGATCATGACGGAAACTTGAGGGTGGCTCATAATCTGCTATAGGTCAAGGAGCCATTCAGGGAGCTACATGCCAGGCCAAGAAGAGCCAGGAGCATCAGTCCTAGTCTGGGGTGGAACAAGGATATTGGAAAAGGCATCTGCAAGGAGCTGGGTACTGCCTGTTACCTGGCCACCCCTGATGTCATCAGGCTTTGCCAT
>NW_011392600.1:0-707 GCF_000754665.1 Bison bison bison
GACCCCCACGGTTCCAAATACCACTTTGACAAGTGGCCTGTCTCCCCCGGGAACACCTCGAGAGGCAAGCGGAGTTCCATGCCTCAACCCAAGACGAGGCCTGACTCTCCTGTCCCAAGTCTGCAGGGACCTTGCGATCGGAGTCTCAAGTCAGAGGAACCCTGAGGTTCCTGCCTCAACTGGAGATGAGGCCCTCTTCCAATGCACCAAACCCAGTGGAGTGCCGAGAGGCCCCTCCCACCTCCAGTTTCCCTGACTTCTCAGAGCCACCATGAGAAGCCCCCTGAGGTCACCTGCACAAGTCAAGGGAAGCCAGGGTTTCTGCCTCAACCCGAGAAAGACCTCGAGAGACCTTCTTCAACACGTCTCGAGGCCAGATTCCCCTACCATGACTCGAGAGGAATGACTCGCTCCCCCTCGCGACTCGCATGGGGACCCGACTTCCCTGGGGCCCCACGAGAGGCTCACTGACGTCGCCGTCGTACCTAGGGAGAAACCGCACACTGGGGCCGCCGCTCGAGAACAACCCCGAGCCTCCCCAGTCATCGCGACTTGAGGGCCTTCGTCTCCTGTATGGCCTAGAGACCAATCTCTCGACCTCTCTCCAAACGCCTCAGGAGGCTTGACTCCCTTTAGTCCACCCAGTGAGCTCCAAGAGATACCCGTGCGACTCGAGAGCAGAGCGGGGTTCTTTGCTTCCACTCGAG
>NW_011392601.1:0-371 GCF_000754665.1 Bison bison bison
ATACTTGGTCACCTGATGCAAAGAACTGACTCAGTGGAGAAGACCCTGATGCTGGGAAAGATTGAAGGCAGGAGGAGAAGGAGATGACTGAGGATGAGATGGTTGTATGGCATCACTGCCTTGATGTACATGAGTTTGAGCAAGTTACAAGAGTTGGTGATGGACAGGGAAGCGGGGCATGCTGCAGTCCATGGGGTGGCAAATAGTCGGACATAACTGAGCAACTAAACTGAATTGAACAAATGTTCACCAACTGATGAATGGAGAGACAAAATGCAGTTTTCTGAGGTACAGGTCACTGAAGAAAGCTGGATAAATGATTGGTTCTTTCCCTTTATTTACCAGCCTTAAAAAATATCATTTGATTGTCT
>NW_011392601.1:4617-5049 GCF_000754665.1 Bison bison bison
GTCCACTGGAGAAGGGAATGGCAAACCACTTCAGTATTCTTGCCTTGAGAACCCCATGAACTGTATGAAAAGGCAAAAAGATAGGACATTGAAAGATGAACTCCCCAGGTCAGTAGGTGCCCAATATGCTACTGGAGATCAGTGGAGAAATAACTCCAGAAAGAATGAAGGGATGGAGCCAAAGCAAAAACAATACCCAGTTGTGGATGTGACTGGTAGTGAAAGTAAAGTCCGATGCTGTAAAGAGCAATATTGCTTAGGAACCTGGAATGTTAGGTCTGTGAATTCAGGCAAATTGGAAGTGGTCAAACAGGAGATACCAAGAGTGAACATTGACATTTTAGGAATCAGTTATTTAAAATGGACTGGAATGGGTGAATTTAACTCAGATGACCATTTTATCTACTACTATGGGCAAGATCCCTTAGAAGA
>NW_011392602.1:0-767 GCF_000754665.1 Bison bison bison
GAAGAGATTTTGCACACAACACACCCCAAACCTCCCGTGGCACCATCAGAACACTGAAGAGATGAAAGCAAAGTTAGCATACCTGGAGAGAGCAATGGATCAACAAACATGATACAGGTCTAGAATGATTTTTGAATCAAGCATTGAAATATGAACGTAGGCTGTCTTCAGAGAGAGAGATCAACCCAGAGATCATCACACTGAGTGAAGGAGAGTCGACTCAAGAAACATTATGGGATGCAACGGACAATTGCTATACAAAAATCCAGAGCAGTGAGCACCGGCACAAAGGTGATGTGAGCATCCAACCTGGCATGATATTTATGGGTAGCAGAGGACCCTGGTTGCATGGAAGGGATACATCTGGAAATTGGTACTAATTTCTTCCCAGAGATACATATAAAATACAGAATCCATGCAAACCTAGTTCAGCAAGAGTGGTAGATGAGACAGGATCTAATAACATGTAGGTGAAAACAAGCACAGCTGAATATCTCGTATTCTCAGTCCCATGGAACAAGAATCTGTACAAGTAAAACAAATGTGTCCTTGTCAATCAAGGATTGACTTGTACTTAAAATAAAATCCAAGTGTGAGCAGTCACCAAGTGTGAGCAGTCACCAGGTTTGCCGGCATCCTCTGGCTCTTTCTACTTTAATATACAACCCGGCCTGAGTAAAACTCTCAGGCGGCACAGACCATCCTAAAATAGGACAGAATAAAGAAACCCTTCAGCATGGAAGATTTTCCTGCAACTGCAGCATCAA
>NW_011392603.1:0-755 GCF_000754665.1 Bison bison bison
AGAAGGAGAAGTTTTGAGACTACTGTAAAAATAAGACTGAAAACCGGAAGCAGGAGGCTTAAGTCCAAACCCTGATTCCAGGGAACTCCTGATTCCAAGGAACATTAGTTGACAGGAGCTCATCAAACGCCTCCATACCTACACTGAAACCAAGCACCACACAAGGGCCAACAAGTTCCAGAGCAAGACATACCATGCAAATTCTCCAGCAACACAGGAACACAGCCCTGAGCTCCAATATACAGGCTGCCCAAAGACATCTCATAACTCATTACTGGACACTTCATTGCACTCCAGAGAGAAGGATCCAAGTCAACCCACCAGAACACCGACATAAGCTTCCGTAACCAAGAAACCTTGACAAGCCACCTGTACAAACCCACACAGAGCGAGGAAACGCCACAATAAAGAGAACTCCACAAACTGCCAGAATACAGAAAGGACACCCCAAACTCAGCAATATAAACAAGATGAATAGACAGAGGAATACCCAGCAGATAAAGGAACAGGAAAAATGCCCACCAAACCAAACAAAAGAGAAAGAGATAGGGAATCTACCTGATAAAGAATTCCGAATAATGATAGTGAAGTTGATCCAAAATCTTGAAATCAAAATGGAATCACAGATAAATAGCCTGGAGAAGAGGATTGAGAAGATGCAAGAAAGGTTTAAAAAGGACCTAGAAGAAATAAAGAAGAGTCAGTCAATAATGAATAATGCAATAAATGAGATCAAAAACCACTACTGGAGGCAA
>NW_011392604.1:0-524 GCF_000754665.1 Bison bison bison
ACAAAAAAAAAAAAAAATGAGGAAATACCAAAGATAAGGTTACAAAATTTGTAGTAACACATTCACACATTTAATACAGAGAAACGTAATGCAATATAATTTTGTGAGTCATGAGAGAAGTGGGGCATTTGTCCAATGAGGATAGTTTAAAGATTAAAAAGTTCTAAGAATCTGTTGCACAGCAATATGAACATAGTTAACATAACTGAACTTTACACTTAAAGTTGAATAAGATGGTATATTTTATGTTAAATGCTTTTTACTGCAATTTAAAAATTATAGCAAGTATATGAAAAAAATGAGGAAAAGTCAAAGATAAGGTTATAAAATTTGTGGTAACACATTCATATATTAAATTACAGAGCAGTTTAATACAGTATGACTTTGCTATTCACAGGCTAAATCCAGTATTTATATAGAAATTTATTTGTATTGCACTGTATGTAGTGTCGAGTGAATTCACTTTCCCTTTTCACTTTCATGCATTGGAGAAGGAAATGGCAACCCACTCCAGTGTTCTTGCC
>NW_011392605.1:0-604 GCF_000754665.1 Bison bison bison
ACTATCATTATTCTGAATTCTTTTTCAAGTAGTTTGCCTATTTCCTCTTCATTTATTTGGACTTCTGTGTTTCTAGTTTGTTCCTTCATTTGTGTGGTATTTCTCTGCCTTTTCATTATTTTAACTTATTGTGTTTGAGGTCTCCTTTTCCCCAGGTTTCAAGGTTGAATTCTTTCTTCCTTTTGGGTTCTGCCCTCCTAAGGTTGGTCCAGTGGTTTGTGTAAGCTTCTTATAGAGTGAGATTTATGCTAAATTTTTGTTTGTTTCTCCTCTGACTGGCAAGGCTGAGGGAAGTGGTAATCCTGTCTACTGATGATCTGGTTTGTATTCAGGTCTTGTATTCAAGTGGTTTTCTTTGTGTGAGTTCTCACTATCTGATACTCCCTAGGGTTAGTTCTCAGGTAGTCTAGGGTCTTGGAGTCAGTGCTCCCACTCCAAAGGCTCAGGGCTTGATCTCTGGTCAGGAATGAAGATTCCACGAGTAGTTTGTTATGGTATTGCTACAGCTGCTAAGTCACTTCAGTTGTGTCCGACTCTGTGTGACCCCAGAGATGGCAGCCCACCAGGCTCCCCCATCCCTGGGATTCTCCAGGCAAGAACACTG
>NW_011392606.1:0-1150 GCF_000754665.1 Bison bison bison
CGCGCTCCCCCTCGCCACTCGCATGGAGACCCGACTTCCCTGGCGCCCCACGAGAGGCTCACTGACCTCGCCGTCGTACCTCGTGAGAAACCGCACCCTGGGGCCGCCGCTCGAGAACCACCCCGAGACTCCCCCGTCATCGCGGAGATGAGGGCCTTCGTCTCCTGCATAGCCTAGAGCCAATCTTGCGACCTCTCTCCAAACGCCTCAGGAGGCTTGACTCCCTTTAGTCCACGCAGTGAGTTCCAAGAGATACCAGTCGCGACTCGAGAGCAGAACGGGGTTCTTTGCTTCCACTCGAGATGAATGCCTGTCTCCCCGGGTGCATCTGGAATGCAACCCCGAGATCCCGGTCAACCATTCAGAGGAACATTGGCTTCTGTACACAAGCCTAGATGAGGTCTATTTGCCCTGAACTCACTCGAGAGCAATCCCCAGCTTTCCTCCGCAACTCGAATGGAAGATTGGACTTCCCTGGGCCAACACAAGAGGCATCCTGAATTCCCCGTCGTAAACTCGAGAATCCCGCCGCAACTCGAGGAAAACCACGTGGTTCCCCCGTCATCGCAAGACTGAAGCCCTTTCCCGCTACAGCGTCTCAGGAGAAGTCCCACGTTAGGAATTGGAGGTCGAAACGGTACTTGGCACCCTTGATGCGCCCCACAAAGTTCCCCGTCATCCCGGTCTCCCTGGAGAGGAACACCGAGGGTTTCCAGCACCACTTCCTCTGAGCCCCTTCTACTCTCCTGATCTGGACAGGAGGGTCGACTCCCCTGCTTTGTCTGGAAGGGTTTCTCGACCTTCTGGTCGCACCTCAGGGTGAGGCCGGTCTCAAGACGACGTTCCAGACGTGGCTTCGTGGGTTCTTCCACATTCCGAAGGACCCCGATTTCCCGGTCCCCTCTTGATAAGAACCCAATGCCCGGACACCTCTTCTAACTCCACCCTGTGAATGAAGTCAACACGAAGGGGCAGTGACTCACCCGTGCATCGTCTGGAAAAAGCCCCAGGTTCCAAATACAGCTCAACAAGTGGCCTCTCACGCCGTGAACACCTCGAGAGGCAAGCGGATTTCCATGCCTCAACCCAGGATCAGGCCTGACTCTCCTGTCCCAAGTCTGCAGGGAACCTGTGTTCGGAGTATGAAATC
>NW_011392607.1:0-623 GCF_000754665.1 Bison bison bison
AGTCGTGTCCGAATCTTTGCAACCCTGTGGACTGTAGCCCACCATGCTCCTCTCTTCATGGGGCTTCCCAGTCATGAATACTGGAGTGGGTGGCCATCTTCTACTCCAGGGAATCTTCCTGACCCAGGGATCGAACCTGCCCTTGTGCATTGGCAGGCGGATTCTTTACCACTGAGCCACCTGGGAAGCCCCCAGTTAAAAAGTATTAGTTGGCATGAATGTCTCAAGATTTATTATATTCTGTATATCAATTTGCAGTTAAAAACTGGGTAATAATTAATTTAGGAGAACATTTTGTTCTCTCAAACTTAGAATTTAAAGCTGTTAACAAGCAGATTCTCTTGACGTTAAGATCAATGAGAGACATTCAAGGTATTCTGTGACAGTATCCATGTATTAGGGTGAGTATACACTAAGAAGTGTACTAACGTATATACACACATCAACACACAGTGACTCGGCCCCTTTGATTTGAGTTGAGAGCGTGATTACGAGTAGCACTCGAAAGGTGTAGTTTGTTAGAAGAAGAATTAGGTGCCACACATAAAGAGGTAAGTTTGATCAGTCTTTGTGTAATTTCCGTGAAGGGTTTGTCATTTGAATCCTTTCATTTTAAAAAGAAT
>NW_011392608.1:0-325 GCF_000754665.1 Bison bison bison
CCTCTCCAGCATTTATTGCTTGTAGACTTTTGGATAGCAGCCATTCTGACTGGCGTGAAATGGTACCTCATAGTGCTTTTGATTTGCATTTCCTGATAATGAGTGATGTTGAGCATCTTTTCATGTTTGTTAGCCATCTGTATGTCTTCTTTGGAGAAATGTCTATTTAGTTCTCTGGGCCATTTTTTGATTGGGTCATTTATTTTTCTGGAATTGAGCTGCAGGAGTTGCTTGTATATTTTTGAGATTAGCCCTTTGTCAGTTGCTTCATTTGCTAGTATTTTCTCCCATTCTGAAGGCTGTCTTTTCACCTTGCTTACAGTTT
>NW_011392608.1:4807-5185 GCF_000754665.1 Bison bison bison
CTGTCTAGAGAAGATCCTTTAGCATTTGTTTGAGAGCTGGTTTGGTGGTGCTGAATTCTCTCAGCTTTTTCTTGTCTGTAAAGATTTTGATTTCTCCTTCATATTTGAATGAGATCCTTGCTGGGAACAGTAATCTGGGCTGTGGGTTATTTTCTTTCATCACTTTAACTATGTCCTGCCATTCCCTCCTACCCTGAAGAGTTTCTATCGAAAGATCAGCTGTTATCATATGGGAATCCCCTTGTGTGTTATTTGTTGTTTTTCCCTTGTCTGTTTTTAATATTTGTTCTTTGTGTTTGATCTTTGTTAATTTGATTAATATGTGTCTTGGGGTGTTTCACCTTGGGCTTATCCTGTTTGGGACTCTCTGGGTTTCTT
>NW_011392609.1:0-540 GCF_000754665.1 Bison bison bison
GTACTGTTAGTCTTTTTCTTATAATTTATATATTAAGGATTTAATTTATCATGTCATAAATGTTACAAAACTTTTTCCCATTTCAGTATCCATCTCTCCTTTTTGTTTATGGCAATATTTGACCTTTTAAAAATGTGTCTTCTTTTGAAGTAATTTCACACTAACAGAAAGTTTGTGAGATGAGTTCAGAGAATACCCAGAGTCCTCCAATGTTAACCTTTTATCACGTTTGCTTAATTCTTTTCTCTCTCTTTCTTGGTGTGTATAATTTCTATTTTGTACCGTTTACAGGTGAGCTGTGAACGTGATGCTATGACATTCCTGACAAACAGAAATTTCCAGTTTAGATACAGGGAGCTCTAGTGAGGACTTCTGTCTCTGTTCTCCAGCTAAGAAATCTCTTGGGTCAGAACTCAGTGGGTCCTTGGGATGTGTTAGTACTTCTACTCCAACACATACTTCTTTCCACTTAGACACAGGCATGACTGGTTAAGGGGGAAGGTTATCTCAACAAGCACCCTTTATGCACCAACCACACCC
>NW_011392610.1:0-539 GCF_000754665.1 Bison bison bison
ATACATAACAAATGTAGAGAGGACGTGGAGAAAATAGAGCCCTTGTACATTGCTGATGGAAATGTAAATCATTTCAGTCATTGTGTAAAACAGAATGGAATTCCTCAAAAAAGCCTAAAAAATTGGACTAGCAATTCCACTTTTGGGTATATATCTGGGAAAATTAAAATACTAATTTGAAAACATACATGCACCTCAATGTTCATAGCAGTATTGTATATAACAGCCAAAACATGGAAGCAACCCAAGTGCTCATCAAAGGATAATTAGACTAAGAATATGTACATAAATCATGGAATATTACTCAGCCATAAATAAGAATGACATTGCCATTTGCACAATGTGGATGGACTTTTTCCAGACAAAAGAAGAAAAATACTGTTATTGTGTCACTTATAACTGTAACCTAAAAAATAAAACCAATGAATGTATTTTTAAAGCAGCAGACTCACAAACCTGTTACCAAAGGGGAGAGGGAAGAGAGGAGGAACAAATTAGCAGTATGGGATTAAGAGATGCAAACTTCCATTTATAAAATA
>NW_011392611.1:0-684 GCF_000754665.1 Bison bison bison
AAGAACGGCATTTTCAGTCTCACAGGACCGAACCCTGGAAAGTACAGCAGTGCAGCCCAGCAGCTGGACGGGGGCTGGCCTCGGGTGAACAGGCGAGAAGACTTACCGCCTGGCGGAGGGACAGGAAGTGGAGGATGGTGGAGCTGAAGGCTCGTCGGCAGTAGGGGACAGGGCCGGGCAGGCTGCGGCGCCTGAGGTTGATGGCACAGGTTCCAGCTCCTTGCTGGAATCAGATACACGTTCACATCTTTGAATGTTTGCAACTTGGCAGTTTGTGTGTAGGGAACTCACTGTAAGTGAAAAGACCGCAGGTCGTCAGGACATATTTGCTGTAACCGGGGTGCCTACTCTTTACTTTTATGCAACTGGGTATCTGCTTCCCCGAAGGCATCTATGAACGTGCAGCTATTGCAAAATAGTGATACCACCCTGGCTGGTGAACAAAGTGGCTGTTTCTGGAAGAACTCCTGGAAGTTCTTGAGAAGGTGGTTACAGAGGCTCAATAGGACTGACCTGTGAGCTGGTCTGTTTGGTTGCTGTTCAGTCACTCAGTCATGTCCGACTCTTCGCAACCCCGCGGACTGCAGCACGCCAGGCTTCCCTGTCCATCACCAACTGGAGTCCACCCAAACCCATGTCCATTGAGTCAGTGATGCCATCCAACCATCTCATCCTCTGTCATTC
>NW_011392612.1:0-736 GCF_000754665.1 Bison bison bison
TAAATTGTTTTGCCACTCTGGCTGGTATAAAATAAAAAAAAATGTTTAGTCTTTGTCACTGAAACACAGAATATTGAGACTTAATTTTATATTTTATCCTAATCACTGTTTTCTGTGTTGCTTTGTCATAATATATTTTTCTGGGAAAATGTGGCATTTTTAATATTCCATTGTAGAACTTAGTAGTCTTTATGCAGGTCAGGAAGCAACAGTTAGAACTGGACATGGAACAACAGACTGGTTCCAAATAGGTAAAGAAGTACGCCAAGGCTGTATATTGTCGCCCTGCTTATTTAACATATTTACAGAGTACATCATGAGAACTGCTGGACTGGAAAAAACACTAGCTGGAATCAAGATTGCCGGGAGAAATATCAATAACCTCAGATATACAGATGACACCACCCTTATGGCAGAAAGTGAAGAGGACTAAAAAGCCTCTTGATGAAAGTGAAAGTGGAGAGTGAAAAAGTTGGCTTAAAGCTCAACATTCAGAAAACGAAGATCATGGCATCTGGTCCCATTACTTCATGGGAAATAGATGGGGAAACAGGGGAAACAGGGTCAGAGTTTATTTTTGGGGGGCTCCAAAATCACTGCAGATGGTGATTGCAGCCATGAAATTAAAAGACGCCTACTCCTTGGAAGGAAAGTTATCACCAACCTAGATAGCATATTCAAAAGCAGAGACATTACTTTGCCAACAAAGGTCATCTAGTCAAGGTTATGGTTTTTC
>NW_011392613.1:0-504 GCF_000754665.1 Bison bison bison
TGGCTATCATGCACTGATACCGTGACTGAGCATGGACTGATCACATGAATATCATGTAGTGATCACGTGACTTAATGGCGCGGATCATGTGACTGATCATGCGCTGATCATGTTTGCTATCATACACTGATCATGTGCCTCTGGAGACAATAAACAAAGAGCTGAGTAGGCACGAATCAAACAGTCAGCAGGCAATAATCATGGAACTCAGCTGTGAGGAATCATGCTGCTCAGCTGGTAATAATCAAGCAGCTGAGCAGGCAGGAATTACGCAGCACAGCTGGCAATTGTCACGCAGATGACAGGAAGGAATCGTGCAGCTCAGCTGGCAAATGTCACGCAGATTAGCAGACAGTAATCACCAAGCTCAGCAGGCCCTGATCACGTGACTGAGCATGCACTGCTCACGTGGCTGATCATACACCTGTCACGTGACTGATCATGCACTGTTCACGTGGCTGATCACACACCTGTCACGTGACTGATCATGCACTGATCACGTGG
>NW_011392614.1:0-552 GCF_000754665.1 Bison bison bison
GATGCAGAGAGATAACAGATACATAAAGACACACCAGTGGTATTTTCCCATGGGTATTAAGAAGCCAAGTACTTAAGCTACACGCAAACAGTAATCATTTGCCATAGCTCAAACAGCAGGCATCTTCCTCTTGCCTCCTCAGTCTTCCTCTTCTATGGAGAAGGGAATTGCAACCCACTCCAGTATTCTCGCCTGGAGAATTCCATGGACAGAGGAGCCTGGCCCGCTATGGCCCATGGGGTTGCAAAGAGTCGGAGACAACTGAAGTGAGTTAGCATGCGTGCATGCTTCCTCTTCTGATTCTACTTTCTCTTTGACTCAAGCCAGTCTGGAAGAGCACATATACCAACTCGCCACATTTTTTAAAAGTCTTATCTGTGTTGCCTCTGGTAGATATTATTTTTTAGTACATGAAAGGCTGAAAAACAATAATTTTTTTTTCTATTTAATCATTTTTTTAAAATTTTATTTTTAAACTTTACAAATTGTATTAGTTTGGCCAAATATCAAAATGAATCCGCCACAGGTATACATGTGTTCCCCCTCCTGAAC
>NW_011392615.1:0-567 GCF_000754665.1 Bison bison bison
CACTGTTTCCCCATCTATTTCCCATGAAATGATGGGACCAGATGCCATGATCTTCATTTTCTGAATGTGAGCTTTAAGCCAACTTTTCACTCTCCTCTTTCACTTTCATCAAGAGGCTGTTTAGTTCCTCTTCACTCCTGCCACAAGGGTGGTGTCATCTGCATATCTGAAGTTATTGATATCTCTCCTGGCAATCTTGATTCCAGCTTGTGCTTCTTCCAGCCCAGCGTTTTTCATGATGTACTCTGCATATAAGTTAAATAAGCAGGGTGACAATATACAGCCTTTGACGTACTCATTTTCTATTTGGAACCAGTCTGTTGTTCCATGTCCAGTTCTAAATGTTGCTTCCTGACCTGCATATAGGTTTCTCAAGAGGCAGGTCAGGTGGTCTGGTATTCCCATCTCTTTCAGAATTTTCTACAGTTTATTGTGATCCACACAGTCAAAGGCTCTGACATAGTCAATAAAACAGAAATAGATGTTTTTCTGGAACTCTCTTGCTTTTTCCATGATCCAGCAGATGTTGGCAATTTGATCTCTGGTTCCTCTGCCTTTCCTAAAAGC
>NW_011392616.1:0-592 GCF_000754665.1 Bison bison bison
GTCTGCTAGGCCCATCTCTTGAAGAGTTTTCCACAGTTTGTTGTGATCCACACAGTGAAAGGCTTTCAGTTCAGTTCAGTTCAGTCACTCAGTCGTGTTTGACTCTTTGTGACCCAATGAAATGGAGCATTCCATGCCTCCCTGTCCATCACCAACTCCCGGGGTTTACTCAAACTCATGACCATTGAGTTGGTGATGTCATCCAACCATCTCATCCTCTGTCATGCCCTTCTCCTCCTGCCCTCAGTCTTTCCCAACATCAGGGTCTTTTCAAATAAGTCAACTCTTCACATCAGGTAGCCAAAATATTGGAGTTTCAGCTTCAACATCAGTCCTTCTAATGAACACCTAGGAATGATTTCCTTTAGGATGGACTGGTTGGATCTCCTTGCAGTCCCAGGGACTCTCAAGAGTCTTCTTCAACACCACAGCTCAAATGCATCAATTCTTTGGCACTCAGCTTTCTTTATAGTCCAACTCTCATAACCATACACGACCACTGGAAAAACCATAGCCTTGACTAGATGGATCATTATTGACAAAGTAATGTCTCTGCTTTTTAATATGCTGTCTAGTTTGGTCAAAACTTTCC
>NW_011392617.1:0-564 GCF_000754665.1 Bison bison bison
CTGAAAGAGATGGGAATACCATAACACCTGATCTGCCTCTTGAGAAATCTGTATGCAGGTCAGGAAGCAACAGTTAGAACTGGACATGGAACAACAGACTGGTTCCAGATAGGAAAAGGAGTTCGTCAAGGCTGTATATTGTCACCCTGTTTATTTAACTTATATGCAGAGTACATCATGAGAAACACTGGGCTGGAAGAAGCACAAGCTGGAATCAAGATTGCCAGGAAAAATATCCATAACCTCAGATATGCAGATGACACCACCCTTATGGCAGAAAGTGAAGAGGAACTCAAAAGCCTCTTGATGAAAGTGAAAGTGGAGAGTGAAAAAGTTGGCTTAAAGCTCAACATTCAGAAAACGAAGATCATGGCATCCGGTCCCATCACTTCATGGGAAATAGATGGGCAAACCGTGGAAACAGTGTTTTAGGGGGGCTTTATTTTTTTAATTTTTATTTTGGGAAACTTTATTTTTCTGGGCTCCAAAATCACTTCAGATGGTGACTGCAGCCATGAAATTAAAAGACGCTTACTCCTTGGAAGGAAAGTTATGACCAACCTA
>NW_011392618.1:0-527 GCF_000754665.1 Bison bison bison
GTCATCCACTCTGCCTGGCACCATGTCGTCTCTTCCAGGAATCCAAGACCCTGCCAGGCTCCCTGGATCTGACTCACCTGGGGTGAACCTTCTGGGCAAGCAGGACATCAAGGCCTTCCAGAACTGCTTGTAAGGTTCCTTGGTGAGGCTTTTGCATCAGGCTTCCCACAGGCAGGCGGGCAAAGGGCCAGGCTGGCACCATAGCCTTCAGGGTCTCCCTGTGTCGGCCAAAGATGGCAGCCATGAAGAGTGGTGGGTAGAGCTCTGTGGGCAGAAACTCCAAAGTAGAGATGGCTAAGGGCTCATCTCTCAGCAGGCCAATTGCTGCCAAGATCACAAGTCTGGGAGGGTTGTGAACACTCATCCTGACTCTTTTCTGAATTGAATCCTGGGAAACTGCAAAGAGACAAGACATCCTTCTCAGAACAATCATAACCATCAGGGTAGTCTCTCTCCCCACACTTCAGAGAAATCAAATCAGGCCCACAGTCATTGCTCTGGCAATGATGAATCAGAATGGAAGACTT
>NW_011392619.1:0-768 GCF_000754665.1 Bison bison bison
GGTCAGGAAGATCCCCTGGAGAAGGGAATGGCAACCCACTCCAGGATTCTTGCCTGGAGAATCCCATGGATAGAGGGATAGAGGAGCCTAGCAGGCTACAGTCCATGGGGTCACAAAGAGTTGGACACAAGGGAGCAACTGACATATGTATATGTATGCATGTCTTCTTCATTTTTTATCACCTTTGTCAGTGAGTGTTGCAACTATAGATAGGAAAATAGTAACTGGTTTTTGTTTTCTTTTAGTCAGTGAGAGAGCATTACATTTTCCAAGTATAGATAAGAGTTCTTTTACATCCTATGCTTATCTCTTGAAAAGAAAGGGGTTTTCTTTTAAAGTGCTCATGGGGTAAAGGAGCTCTCATTTCCATTAAAATCATTTTTACAAGGACAGCAAGTCCAAAGGCCCCAGGATGGGAGGGTGTCTGACACAGACAGGGCGCAGGCAGAGTCCGTCAGAGCTGAGGCACAGTAGGAGGAAGGGGATGAAGGATCAAGGAGACGCCAGGCTCATGAGGGGATGAAGGATCCAGGAGATGCCAGGCTCATGATGCCAAGCTCATGAGACTACCCTGGGGAGTCATGATGAGGATTATGGAATTTTTGCCAAGCTTGATAGGAAGCTATGGTAGCTGAGGGTGGGTAGTAATGCAATTTGAATGACCTCAGGAAGCATCTCTCTGGCTGCTGTGTGAAGGCAGATGAGGAGGGAAGCAAGGCAGGGGCCCCAGTGTCATTTAACTGGTTTCTAGCAAGAGAGCACAAAGAC
>NW_011392620.1:0-564 GCF_000754665.1 Bison bison bison
GAATACTGCAGTGGGTTGCCATGCTTTCCTCCAGGGGATCTAAGGATCAAACCTGAGTCTCTAAGTCTCCTGAATTGGCATGGGCTCTGTACCAGTAGCACTACCTGGGAAGCCCTAAAAGAGACTGGGAACCAGTCTAATTCCCCTATTTGAGGGAAGCTACAGACAGCTGGAACTAATAGTGATATATTGAAAACTAGAACATATGTGTTCCAGTATACAGTCAGAGAAGATGATTGTCCTGTGGTAGCTGATGAAACAGGGGTGGGTCAATAGAAAAACCTGTGAGGAAATCTCTAGTGCTTTATGGGTTTTTTTTCTGAAGTCAGAATTTAGAGCTTGGCGGAATCGAAGTATTTATCCGCCTCTAACACCCTCTTGTTAAGTGAGGAAGCCATCATAGAGTCACTGTGACACAGAAGTCCATTGTTGCAGGACTTTCCTGGTGCTGCAGTGGATAAGAATCCACCTGCCAATATAGGGGACATGGGTTCAATCCCTGGTCTGGGAAGATTCCACATGCCTTGAAGCAACTAAGCATCATGCACCACAACTACTGAGCCC
>NW_011392621.1:0-630 GCF_000754665.1 Bison bison bison
GTGGTGTATGTATAGTGATCAGTGAAGAACTTTTGAAAAAGGTCTTGAAAAGAAAGGAGCCTTTCAGAATATTTGAAACCAACAGTATGAAAAGTTTAGTTTGACAGCTTAACCTTTATGGGTTTAATAAAAAGCAACAAACTTTTCAAAGATCTGCTTCACAAGCGGACTTTCTGGAAGAAAACATCTCTCTTTTGAGCAAGGTATTCCAAAAATTTCACTTATTAGCA
The DNA here is from genome assembly GCF_000754665.1 of Bison bison bison. Classification (NCBI taxonomy): domain Eukaryota; kingdom Metazoa; phylum Chordata; class Mammalia; order Artiodactyla; family Bovidae; genus Bison; species Bison bison. The sequence continues at coordinate 231 of NW_011392621.1, forward strand.
ATACATAAGATTAAATCATATGACCTAGAAAGCATGTTCACATATGTAGCTAAAATGAATTTGAAATTGAGATAGGGAGGAGGAGCCAAGATTGTGGAGGAGTAGGACAGGGAGAACACTTTCTCCCCCAAAATTCATCAAAAGAGCATTTAAACGTCGAGTAAATTCCACAAAACAACTTCTGAATGCTGGCAGAGGACATCAGGCACCCAGAAAAGCAATCCAACTCTTCGAAAGGAGGTAGGAAAAAATATAAAAGACAAAAAAAGAGACAAAAGAGGAGGACGGAGTTCCGTGCCGGGAAGGAGTCTTAAAAAGAGAGAAGTTTCCAAACACCAGGAAACCTTCTCACTGCCGAATCTGTGCCGAGCTTTGGAAGCACAGAGGGCAACATAACAGG
>NW_011392622.1:0-537 GCF_000754665.1 Bison bison bison
TCTCAATTATAGGAGAAAAACTATTAAAAATTCCAACATATGGAGGATGAACAACACCCTGCTGAATAACCAACAAATCACAGAAAAATCAAAAAAGAAATCAAAACTTACATAGAAACTAATGAAAATGAAAACACAACAACTCAAAACCTGTGGGACCTTTAAAAGTAGCCCTAAGGGGAAAGTTCATAGCAATACAGGCATACCTCAAGAAACAAGAAAAAACTCAAATAAATAACCTAACTCTACACCTAAAGCAACTAGAAAAGGGAGAAATGAAGAACCCCAGGGTTAGTAGAAGGAAAGAAATCTTAAAAATTAGAGCAGAAATAAATGCAAAAGAAACAAAAGAGACCATAGCAAAAATCAACAAAGCCAAAAGCTGGTTCTTTGAAAGGATAAATAAAATTGACAAACCATTAGCCAGACTCATCAAGAAACAAAGGGAAAATATCAAAATCAAATAAAATTAGAAACGAAAATGGAGAGATCACAACAGAAAACCAGAAATACAAAGGATCAATAAGAGACTACTAT
>NW_011392623.1:0-378 GCF_000754665.1 Bison bison bison
CTGACTGATCATGCACTGATCACGTGCCTGATCATGCACTGATCATGTGACTGTGCATGCACTCATCACATGGCTGATCATGCACTGATCACGTGGCTGATCATGCAATGATAACCTGGCTATCATAAACTGATCACGTGACTGATCATCCACTCTTCACTGGCCTGATCATGCACTGATCACCTGGCTGATAATGCACTGATCACGAAGCTGATCGTACACTGATCAGGTGACTGCATGCACTGATAACGTGGCTAATCATACACTGATCACGTGGCTGATCATACACTGATCAAATTTCTGATAATGCACTGATCACGTGCCTGATAATGCACTGACCACAAAGCTGACCATACACTGATCACGTGACTGTGCATG
>NW_011392623.1:4779-5137 GCF_000754665.1 Bison bison bison
ACACGGCTCAGCTGGCAATTGTCAAGCAGATGAGAAGGCAGGAATCACGAAGCTCAGCTGGCAATTATCTAACCGATGAGCACGCAGGAATCACTAAGCTCAGCTGGCGATTATCAAGACGATGAGCAGGCAGGAATCAAGCAGCTCAGCTGGCTCTTGTCAAGCAGCTGAGCAGACAGGAAAAACGCAGCTCAGTAGGCCCTGATCACGTGACTGAGCACGCACTGTTCACGTGGCTGATCATACACTGATAACCTGCTTGATCATGCCCTGACCACATGGCTATCATTCACTGATCACTTGACTGTGCATGCACTGATCACGTGGATGATCATACAGTGATCACGTGACTGATCAT
>NW_011392624.1:0-574 GCF_000754665.1 Bison bison bison
TCAGGGCCTGCAGAGTCACGTGATCAGGGCCTGCTGAGCTCCGTGATTCCTGCCCGGCTCATCTGCATGACAATTGCCAGCTGAGCTGCGTGATTCCTACCTGGTCACCTGCTTGATTATGGCCAGTTGAGCAGCATGATTCGTCACTGCTGAGCTCCATGCTTATTGCCTGCTGATTGCGTGGTTCGTGTCTGCTCAGCTCTTTGAGTATTGCCTCCTGAGTTCCCTGTTCGGGCGCCACCTGCTGGGGACCAGCCCCAGCTGATCCAGGGTATTCGAAGGAGAGATGGCCTAGGCGACTATTTATATGCTAATCAGAGATGTCAAGAATAATAGTATGAGGATAGCTCAGTAGGATAATTCGGTGGAGAAAAGAGACTGAGTAGCTTTGGAGACCAATCAAACTTCAAGACAAGAAGTTTGCACCACTTCCGTAGGCCGCAGACGCCCTCTCGAATAGCGGAAGATGTCTCACCCTAGACACATTCTCGAGTGGGTCTTAGCAGCCCAGGCATAATTAGTAAGCGTGGTGGGTTCCACGCTCCAGATGGAGACTCAGCTGGAAGTTAAAGGG
>NW_011392625.1:0-508 GCF_000754665.1 Bison bison bison
TAGGAAAAGGAGTACGTCAAAGCTGTATATTGTCACCCTGCTTATTTAACTTCTATGCAGAGTACATCATGAGAAACGCTGGGCTGGAAGAGGCACAAGCTGGAATCAAGATTGCTGGGAGAAATATCAATCACCTCAGATATGCAGATGACACCACCCTTATGGCAGAAAGTGAAGAGGAACTAAAAAGCCTCTTGATGAAAGTGAAAGAGGAGCGTGAAAAAATTGGCTTAAAGCTCAACATTCAGAAAACGAAGATCATGGCATCTGGTCCCATCACTTCATGGGAAATAGATGGGGAAACAGTGGAAACAGTGTCAGACTTTATTTTTTGGGGCTCCAAAATCACTGCAGATGGTGATTGCAGTCATGAAATTAGAACATGCTTACTCCTTGGAAGGAAAGTTATGACCAACCTAGTTAGCATATGCAAAAGCAGAGACATTACTTTGCCAACAAAGGTCCATCTAGGCAAGGCTATTGCTTTTCCAGTGGTCATGTATGGATG
>NW_011392626.1:0-528 GCF_000754665.1 Bison bison bison
AGACAGAAACTGAAAGCAGTCAGTTCTACATGGCTAGAAACCTGAGTTGTATCAGGAAATTTTAAGAAAAAGAAGAGAGGAGGAAAAGGGCAGTCCCCGTGAGGGAAAGAGTAGGGCTGTAGCAGACTTGTGGCCCCAGTGATCTGCTGCTACACCACTCTTCTGCTTATGCCTCCATTGCAACAGGAGCTCAATTCTCAGGGCTGCAGGAAAAAAAACTAAACTGAAACACAGGTCCCCAATTTGATACAACAGGAAATACAACATTGACTAAAATAATTTATACAGCAGAAAGACGAAAGGGCACTTTCACACCTCTACAATATAGGTTCTGAATTAACTTCAACATTTGCAGTTGAAATGCACCAACTGGCAAACTTTCATGGACTTAGTCAATACTGGAGCTCAAATTATCATTATACCTGGGGACCCATTAGGCTTCCCTGGTGGCTCAGACGGTAAAGCATCTGCCTACAATGTGGGAGACCAGGTTCAATCCCTGGGTTGGGAAGATCCTCTGGAGAAGGA
>NW_011392627.1:0-562 GCF_000754665.1 Bison bison bison
GTTGGATGGCATCACCAACTCAATGGACATGAGTTTGAGCAAGCTCTGGGAGTTGGTGATGGACAGGGAAACCTGCTGTGCTGCAGTCCATGGGGTCCCAAAGAATTAGACACAACTGAGTGACTGAACTGAACTGACAGAGGCTTTGTTGGACCAGTCTACTTTTTTACGTCCAGCAGCTAGAATAATTTCTGATATATAAAATACCCTCAAGAATATGTAAAACTGGGGGAGGAGCCAAGATGGTGGAGGAGTAGGACGGGGAGAACACTTTCTCCCCCACAAATTCATCAAAAGAGCATTTAAACGTCAAGTAAATTCCACAAAACAACTTCTGAATGCTGGCAGAGGACATCAGGCACCCAGAAAAGCAACCCAACTCTTCGAAAGGAGGTAGGAAAAAATATAAAAGACAAAAAAAGAGACAAAAGAGGGAGGACGGAGTTCGTCCCGGGAAGGAGTCTAACAAGAGAGAAGTTTCCAAACACCAGGAAACCTCCTCACTGCCGAATCTGTGCTGAGCTTTGGAAGCACAGAGGGCAACTTAACAGGGAGAAAAAAT
>NW_011392628.1:0-518 GCF_000754665.1 Bison bison bison
GGAAATGGCAATCCACTCCAGCACTCTTACCTGGAAAATCCCATGGACGGAGGAGCCTGGTAGGCTATGGTCCATGGGGTGGCAAAGAGTCGGACATGACTGAGCGACTTCACTTTCACTTTCACTTTCTAGCTCTCAGCAGGCTGGATATGAGCAACTGCTCTGGGCAACTGGGCTATTGAAGAGGTGGCTTGGCATCAAGGACCAGCAAGGGCTTCTGGGCAGGACCCTCTGAGATGTCTCTGTGGAGGCCAGGGGGCTGGGCAGAACCAACATGCCGGGGACCCTTTGCCAGAGCCACTGACAAGAGCTACCCCAGTGTGGCCACCTCCCCTGCTGAGCCTCCCAGCACACACTCCAGGTGTCTCTGCAGCCTGGAACCAAGGTGGTCTTCAGTTCATTCCAGTGGGGCCCAAGGACAGTCAAGGGAGTTGAAAGGGACCCAGGGGTCATCAGAGCCCACTTCCACCCCAACAAACTCTTTCCACCCCAGGAACACCCCTGCACCCTTACTCCTG
>NW_011392629.1:0-574 GCF_000754665.1 Bison bison bison
GAAACAGCTAGACAAAGTGTTAAGTTATGTCCGAATTGCCCAATATTTAATCCATATCCACCGTTAGGAGTAAATCTCCGAGGCCTTAAGCCTAATGCTCTCTGGCAAATGGAGGTAACCTTATCCCGACCAAAAAATGAGTCTATTTATTTTATTTTAGCTTGCCTACCCTCTCCCTAAGTTTTCTCTTCACTAATGACTCCAAAGGACTTAATATACAAATAAATTATTCAGGTGGACCTAACATAGTATCTTGTGAACAATGTATGCTCTCATCTTTTGAACCCTCAATATAATGTTTGCTCCTTTGCAGTGTTGCAAAGTCCACCCTATCTTATAGTGCCGGTTACTGTAATCACTTATTGGTATGATAACTGCAGTCTTGCTGTGTTGCAACAATTACAAGATTTGATGTGATCGTGACTGTTTGTGAGCTTGCTTTCCTTGAGAATATCAGCTTTAATAACTGCAATTACCTCTGTCACTGTGGCGGCAATATCATTGACTCAAAAAGTGCATACTGCTCAATATGTTAATATTATGTCTAAAATTGCCTGGAAAAATCCCATGGACA
>NW_011392630.1:0-647 GCF_000754665.1 Bison bison bison
CTCTCCTGTTTTTGACCATCCAGTGAACCAGTTAGCATCTCCCCATGAATTAGAGTGTAGATTGGAGCTTCTAGCTATCTCTTAATTAGACAAAGTGGACAACCAAGTATACTGTTTGAAATTTTTCCTATTGGGAGGTAAATTTTTACCATACTTCTTAAGTAAGGATTATCTCTGAGTGGGGCTCCAGTGTCCTATTGCCATTTTTTGGTAATATTTCTGTCATATTACAGGCATCTTCTAACCAGGCTTGAGTATTTTTTTTTTCCTTCTGTCAATTAGTCTTAAGTAACATCATATATCCCCAAAACTCAGGGACACAGATTGAAGGATATGATACCAAAAGAGTTGATATCAAAAAGTGTCCTATCTAACTTCTGTGCATATTAGTTATTCTATCTGGACCTTCCCAATCTGTGTTTACACATAGATAACTGTGCTATTATTCTCTTCTTGTGCAAGCACAATATACTATTCTTTTTCACCAAGGACACTTCAAATATCATTGGCTAAACTTAATCATAAGGCCCAAGCAGTAGAGTGGTTTGAAGTGCCACCTGAATTTATTGCAGAGTCTCCTCCTGCTCTGATCTTCCCTTGAAACTGGCAACCAGTTGACTCGTGGATCTAAATACTGCAGTAGTAAA
>NW_011392631.1:0-635 GCF_000754665.1 Bison bison bison
GAGGACACTAATAGATGGAGAAATATACCATGTTCATGGATTGGAAGAATCAATATAGTGAAAAATGAGTATACTACCCAAAGCAATTTATAGATTCAATCAATCCCTATCAAGCTACCAACAGTATTCTTCACAGAGCTAGAACAAATAATTTCACAATTTGTATGGAAATACAAAAAAACCTCGAATAGCCAAAGCGATCTTGAGAAAGAAAAATGGAACTGGAGAAATCAACCTACCTGACTTCAGGCTCTACTACAAAGCCACAGTTATCAAGACAGTATGGTACTGGCACAAAGACAGAAATATAGATCAATGGAACTAAATAGAAAGCCCAGAGATAAATCCACGCACATATGGACACCTTATCTTTGACAAAGGAGGCAAGAATATACAATGGATTAAAAACAATCTCTTTAACAAGTGGTGCTGGGAAATCTGGTCAACCACTTGTAAAAGAATGAAACTAGAACACTTTCTAAGACCATATACAAAAATAAACTCAAAATGGATTAAAGATCTCAACGTAAGACCAGAAACTAAAAACTCCTAGAGGAGAACATAGGCAAAACACTCTCTGACATACATCACAGCAGGATCCTCTATGACCCACCTCCCAGAATATTGGAAATAAA
>NW_011392632.1:0-782 GCF_000754665.1 Bison bison bison
AGATTGCTGCAGCCCTCGTGTGCCTTATCCTCACAGGTGGCAGATTAGGCTTCCCGAAGGAAAAGACGGTATCGTTACAGAAGGGAACGGATGCAAGGAGTGAGAATGAAAGAGAATAAGAGAATGATAGTCCTAAATATATATATATATACACACACACACATACATATACAGACACACATATGTGTATATTATAGATATATGTGTGTGTTTATATATATGTATACATATAGTACAAACATATTTAGGTAGTCCTTTTTTTTTTCTTTGTAATGAAGAGTTACTGTAAGAGCCATTAAACTTATAAAACCAGGGCCTTCATAGTCTTTCTAGAATAAAACTTACTTTTCACTTCAGTAAAGGGAAAAGTGAGTACTAAGTGGGGAAGAGGTACAATGGCCATACATAACCTGAAAGGGCATCAAGGGAGAGGAAGGCCGAGTTGACACTGTCCTGAGTCAGCTCATGGTGGCCAAGGCCAAGGACCAGCAGGTGGGAAATGGGGGTGGCTGTGGTCACGTCTCCTAGAGCAACTTTATCTGCTTTAAAGAGTGACCAAGTAGTCATAAGTAACCATTAGAAGGATGTATTGTAGATGAAATTTAAGCTACAGGAAAAAAAAAAGTCCTATTCTTATGTTACTCCAGGTAACCCATTTATATTTGATATTTAATAAAGATTAGCAGGGCTTCCCAGGTGGCACAGTGATAAAGAACCTGCCTGCCAATGCAGGAGACATAAGAGGCATGGGTTTGATCCCTGGATTGGGAAGGTCCCCTGGA
>NW_011392633.1:0-736 GCF_000754665.1 Bison bison bison
GATGGGAGAATGCAGAACGCAGGCACAGCTCATTCAGCTCTCCAGGGCGAGCATTTCCAACCCTGCCTGATGCTTTGCAGATCGGTCCCTGTCAGGAGCAAATACCAAAATTTTGTAACCTTTGAGGCTAAGTCACAGAGCTGGAAGTGCAACCTCACATGTTCAATGAAGAAAGTGAAAAGAAAATAACCAGGAACAAAAAAAGTAGGGTGACTTAACCAAAGTTGATGCTCCTGGACAAGAAAGTTTGTACTTCTACATATGTGCAATTCCTCTCAGGGATGTTGGTGTGTACACAAGCATGTGTGTGCATATGTTCGTAGAAAAGCACCTGACGGTATGCTTGTGAGTATGAGGTGTAGAAACTGACCTAACCAGGTGATGGAAGTTGGATAGTGAAACCGTGAAGGTCATAGGGAAAGTACATACTCTGGCCATCAGAAGCACTGGAGCCAGGGTACCAATCCCTGTTATCTCACTGAGTGAGCAATTTCTAAGTGGAATTACAGTGGTGCACCCAGGATGCCTGGCAGAAAGGAGAGGCAGAAAGAAAGTGCCTGGGGGTGACCAGTGAGAGTGCCGAGGATCTGAGACACAGAACAGGCTGCAATCCCAAGACACAGAAGCCAGGGTGGGTGATCCCACAGCCCCTTGGACATGCAGCAACAAGGGCCTTTCTATCCTTATCAAACTCTGGGATTTCTTTCCCTGACATTGCCATGAGACACATAGACAC
>NW_011392634.1:0-531 GCF_000754665.1 Bison bison bison
TTATTTGTAACCTGCAAACATTACCAAATCTTTTAAGGGTTAGGGTTTTGCTTGAATAGAATAAACTTAAATACACACAAAATGCAAAACAGCCTTCAAAGGTGACTGAAGACCATATCCAGGTTCTGTGAATGAGCCCCGAGCCAAACAAGCCATCTGTTTACTCAATTTTCACATTAAAATTCTCAGAATTTGTGTTCTGTTTAAGGCAACACGTGAAGAAGACCATTCCAAAAGTTAACAAACAAATGATATTAAACTTAAAGCTATCAGTTCAGTTCAGTTGCTCAGTTGTGTCCGACTCTTTGTGACCCCATGAACCACAGCATGCCAGGCCACCCTGTCCATCACCAACTCTTGGAGTCTACCCAAACCCATGTCCATTGAATCAGTGATGCCATCCAACCATCTCATCTTCTGTCAGCCCCTTCTCCTTCCGCCTTCAATCTTTGCCAGCATCAGGGTCTTTTCAAACGAGTCAGTTCCTCACATCAGGTGGCCAAAGTATCGGAGTTTCAGCTTCAGCATCAG
>NW_011392634.1:4667-5443 GCF_000754665.1 Bison bison bison
GTGGGCTCTTAGTTCTGCAACCAGGGATCAAACCTGGGCCCACAGCAGTAAAAGCACTGAAATTTAGCCACTGGACCACCAGGAAAGTGCTGCCATTCATTCTTGTCTTATTTATACTTCATTCCACATTTATGGCCTGTCTGTAGACAATAATGACTTCTCATTTACTGTGTACAGTACATGGGCTTGAGGTATGCTGTTTGGATTCATACCATAATTACTAATCCTACCAGGTGAATATCCTTCATTGTTTTTGTGCCTCAGTTTCCTCATCAGTAGAGTGAGGATACTAATAAGAACTATGTCATCAGGCTGCCATGACCCTTAGTGAGCTCATGCAAAGCATTTAGACCAGTACCTTACAGTCCTAAATGTTCATTGGAAGGACTGATGCTGAAGCTGAAACTCCAATACTTTAGCCACCTGATGCGAAGTAATTACACACTAGAAAAGACCCTGATGCTGGGAAAGATTGAAAGTGGGAAGAGAAGGGGCCGACAGAGGATGAGATGCTTGGATGGCATCAGTGACTCAATGGACATGAGTTTGGGTAAGCTTCAGGAGTTGGTGATGGACAGGGAAGCCTGGCTTGCTGCAATCCCTGGGGTCGCAAAGAGTCAGACACAACTGAACGAGTGAAGTGAACTGAACTAACATACACTAAGCTTTCATGTAAAGTTAACTAGGACTGTGACTTTATCACCATGCATGTTTCTGGTCAAATACACTCTCCCTTCTGGAGACTTTATCATGCTAGCTCCACCAACAAGAGTCTA
>NW_011392634.1:9854-10265 GCF_000754665.1 Bison bison bison
CACTTCATGGGAAATAGATGGGGAAACAGTGGAAACAGTGTCAGACTTTATTTTTGGTGGGCTCCAAAATCACTGCAGATGGTGACTGCAGCCATGAAATTAAACGATGCTTACCTCTTGGAAGAAAAGTTATGACCAGCCTAGATAGCATATTCAAAAGCAGAGACATTACTTTGCCAACAAAGTTTCGTCTAGTTAAGGCTATGGTTTTTCCTGTGGTTCATGTATGGATATGAGAGTTGTACTGTGAAGAAGGCTGAGTGCCAAAGAATTGATGCTTTTGAACTGTGGTGTTGGAGAAGACTCTTGAGAGTCCCTTGGACTGCAAGGAGATCCAACCAGTCCATTCTGAAGGAGATCAGCCCTGGGATTTCTTTGGAAGAAATGATGCTAAAGCTGAAACTCCAGTAC
>NW_011392635.1:0-571 GCF_000754665.1 Bison bison bison
GTAACTCAGCATGCCCTGATCCCGAGGCTATCATGCAGTGATCAGGTGACTGAGAGGCGCTGATCATGTGACTGCTCATGTGCTGATCAGGTAGCTATCCTGCAGGGATCATGTGCCTCAGCAGGCAATAATCAAGGGGCTGAGCCCACACGAATCACGCAATCAGCAGGCAATAATCATGCAGCTCACCCGGCGATTATCAAGCAGCTGAGCAGGCAGGAAACACGTCCCTCACCCTGCGATTATCAAGGAGCTGAGCAGACATGAATCCTGCGGCTCAGCTGTCGGTTATCAAGCAGATGAGCAGGCATGAATCCTGTGGCTCACCTGGCCGTTATCAAGCAGATGAGCAAGAAGAAAACACGCAGCTCAGCTGGCAATTATCAAGCAGCTGAGCAGGCATGAATCCTGTGGCTCAGCTGTCGGTTATCAAGCAGATGAGCAGGCATGAATCCTGTGGCTCACCTGGCGGTTATCAAGCAGATGAGCAAGAAGAAAACACGCAGCTCAGCTGGCAATTATCAAGCAGCTGAGCAGGCGCTAATTCCGTAACTCAGCAGGCCCTGATCCC
>NW_011392636.1:0-551 GCF_000754665.1 Bison bison bison
CTCTTCAGCGTTACTGTTGGGGCATAGACTTGGATTACTGTGATGCTGAATGGTTTGCCTTGGAAACGAACAGAGATCATTCTGTCGTTTTTGAGATTGCATCCAAGTACTGCATTTCGGACTCTTTTGTTGACCATGATGGCCACTCCATTTCTTCTGAGGGATTCCTGCCCGCAGTAGTAGATATAATGGTCATCTGAGTTAAATTCACGCATTCCAGTCCATTTCAGTTCGCTGATTCCTAGAATGTCGACATTCAGTCTTGCCATCTCTTGTTTGACCACTTCCAATTTGCCTTGATTCATGGACCAGGTTCCTATGCAATATTGCTCTTTACAGCATCGGACCTTGCTTCTATCACCAGTCACATCCACAGCTGGGTACTGTTTTTGCTTTGGTTCCCTCCCTTCATTCTTTCTGGAGTTATTTCTCCACTGACCTCCAGTAGAATATTGGGCACCTACTGACCTGGGGAGTTCCTCTTTCAGTATCCTATCATTTTGCCTTTTCATACTGTTTTAAAGCATAACATTCTTTTAAATTTTTTAAAA
>NW_011392637.1:0-607 GCF_000754665.1 Bison bison bison
CTGAAAAAGATGCAGCTGGTGTGTGGTTAACTTAGAATTCCAGTTTTAATTCTTCTTTTGACTCCAAAGTCCATATTTCTAAACACTGTAAAATAGTGCTTTTGTAAAAAAATTGTCCTTTACATGTGATTTGACCTAATGATCAGTGGTGGTTTTTTTTCTTTCTTTCTTTCTTTCTTTAAATAGAAAATATTAAAATCAACATGGGACAAAGCTACGATTCTCGAGTCATGTAGACTTGTAGTCATAGGTTTTTCAGCTGTCATTTAGTCTCTTTGATGCTAAATGTCTTTATCTGTAAGATAAGGGTGTTTATAACTACCTTAGAGTTTTGGAGACAAACAAATAGCACATTTTTCTGTACTTAAATAATATGTAGTATATTTACACTTAGGTGGCAGTTTATTTCAAGGAAGCACTGGGACTTGTGGCCACATCCTCCAAGAATAAAAAAAAGTACTTAAAATATGGAACGACCATGTATGTTATGTGAAAAAGAACAAGAGCCAGAACCACAGAAAAGCAAGGGAGAAATCAAATAAGTAGATGATGAACACGCTGAACTGATCTTTTTGGAGTGGAATATGTAAATGAAGATGCTGATGTG
>NW_011392638.1:0-528 GCF_000754665.1 Bison bison bison
GCACTAGTGTGGGGACAGAGTGTCATCATCTTGGCATGTGCCAGTGCTAATTCCCTGAGTGTTTTCTGTGAGGAATAACTGTAGGATAAATGGCTTAACATGTTTCAAACCTGTTTAGTGGTAAAGCTCACAGACTTATACTATTGTTTTGGAAGGAAATTGAGACATAGTAAGACAGAGGTGGCAAGAATACACAGAAGTACTGTACAAAAAAGAGTTTCACGACCCAGATAATCATGATGGTGTGATCACTCACCTAGAGCCAGACATCCTGGAATGTGAAGTCAAGTGGGCCTTAGAAAGCATCACTACGAACAAAGCTAGTGGAGGTAATGGAATTCCAGTTAAGCTATTTCAAATCCTGAAAGATGATGCTGTGAAAGTGCTGCACTCAATATGCCAGCAAATTTGGAAAACTCAGCAGTGGCCACAGGACTGGAAAAGGTCAGTTTCATTCCAGTCCCAAAGAAGGCAATGCCAAAGAAATGCTCAAACTACCACACAATTGCACTCGTCTCACAAGCTAGT
>NW_011392639.1:0-500 GCF_000754665.1 Bison bison bison
TGCAGAGTACATCATGAGAAATGCTGGGCTGGAAGAAGCACAAGCTCTAATCAAGATTGCCAGAAGAAATATCAATAACCTCAGATATGCAGATGATACCACCCTTATGGCAGAAAGTGAAGAAGAACTAAAGAGCTTCTTGGTGAAAGTGAAAGAGGAGAGTGAAAAAGTTGGCTTAAAATTCAACATTCAGAAAACTAAGATCATGGCAGCCGGTCCTATCATTTCATGGGAAATAGATGGAGAAACAGTGGAAACAGTGTCAGACTTTATTTTTTTGGGCTCCAAAATCACTGCAGATGGTGACTGCAGCCATGAAATTAAAGAACGCTTACTCCTTGGAAGGAAAGTTATGACCAACCTAGACAGCTTATTAAGAAGCAGAAACATTACTTTGCCAATAAAGTTCTGTCAAGTCAAGGCTATGGTTTTTCCTGTGGTCATGTATGGATGTGAGAGTTGGACTGTGAAGAAGGCTGAGTGCTGAAGAATTGATGCTT
>NW_011392640.1:0-532 GCF_000754665.1 Bison bison bison
AAATAAGAAATTTAACATATTTTAGTGATAATTAAGGGGACATCAAAATATAATGGAACTGAAATATAAGAGGATAAGAACATGTAAAATGCAGAAGATCCTATTAAGTAAGACTGGAATGGAGCAGAAAAAATAATCAGAATTGGTTTAAACATCCAGAAAAGTTTATATTCCCATTAACAATAAATCCAGGGATAGATGGCACTGGGGTGGGTTAAATTAAGGACCCCTCAGTGCCATCAAGGACCCGGATCTTTCATCTTCTCTTATACCCATATTAATGTTAAAACCCAACCCATTTTCCAGATCTTGTCTATCTTTAGAGCTCTCTTTTTTCCATCTGTCTGAAGATCTCCATTTCTCATCTGGAAGCACTTTTCCTGTGCATCTATATATATATTTTTTCTCCCCAAATTGGAATCATACTGTACATAACTTTGGTTATCTGTCTTTTCAAAAATATTCATTGTGAAAATGTTTGGCATTAAACATTAGAAAACCTTTGATTTCATTTTTCTTTCTTTTTCTTTCT
>NW_011392641.1:0-505 GCF_000754665.1 Bison bison bison
TAACCTCAGATATGTAGAGGGCACACCCTTATGGCAGAAAGTGAAGAATAACTAAAATACCTCTTGATGAAAGTGAAAGAGGAGAGTGAAAAAGTTGGCTTGAAGCTCAACATTCAGAAAACTAAGATCATGGCATCCCGTCCCATCAGTTCATGGCAAATAGATTGGAAACAGTAGAAACAGTGGCTGACCTTATTTTCTTGGCTCCAAAATCACTGCAGATGGTGACTGCAGCCATGAAATTAAAAGACACTTACTCCTTGGAAGGAAAGTTATCACCAACCTAGACAGCATATTAAAAAGCAGAGACATTACTTTGTCAACAAATGTCCACCTAGTCAAGGCTATGGTTTTTCCAGTGGTCATGTATGGATGTGAGTTTGGACTATCAAAATGTCGAGCACTGAAGAATTGATGCTTTTGGACAGTGGTGTTGGAAAAGACTCTTGAGAGTCCCTTGGACTGCAAGGAGATCCAACCAGTCCATCCTAAAGGAGATCAGTCC
>NW_011392642.1:0-626 GCF_000754665.1 Bison bison bison
AGAGACTGGCATGGTAATAATTTAATTCTTGTATAAGAAGGTGGCAAATGCCCAGGAACGTAAAAATATGTAGATGATAGCTTGAAAAAGAGAGACTGAGGAAAAAAAAAAATATATATATATATAAAAGAGAACAGGCAGGTATAGTTAGTCGTACTCATGTAATATTAATAGGTAAACTTTAAATTGAGTTTGGATCATAGAAAAAAGCAAGGGGGCTTCATAAAGTCATCTACATCTACTTTATTATCTCTTACTGGCTTAGACTGTGTGTGAAAATGAGGTCATTCAGTCGTGTCTGACTCTTTGTGACCCCATGGACTGTAGCCTACCATTTCCTTCTCCTGGGGATCTTCCAAACCCAGGTACCAAACTGGTTCTGCCCCATTGCAGGCAGATGCTTTATCATCTGATACACCAGGGAAGACCTTTGACTGTGAGGGTCACAACAAATTGTGGAAAATTCTTAAGGAGATAAGAATACCAGACTACTGTCCCTGTTTCCACGGAAGGCTGGAGGCAAGTCAAGACACAGGAGTTGGAATTGGACAAAGAACAATGAACTGGTACAAAATAGGGAAGGAAATGCTGTGCTATGCTAAGTCACTTCAGTCGTGTCCGACTCT
>NW_011392643.1:0-580 GCF_000754665.1 Bison bison bison
CCGTCTTCCACATCAAAATTTCACCCACTGGTTTTAACTTCCATTGATAATTTTCTGACTCCATCACTCCTTTTGTGTTTGTTTGCCTCTGTTTGCAAGAGCATTCCTTTCTTTCCTGTTAATGTAACAACATGGATTCAGAGATCCTTTCTTTATTTAATTTGTTGTTATTCATTGCCACTTATTTGTTTTGATTCTCAATGTATCCTCGATTTGTCTAGCAAAAGTCATTCAAGCTGGCTTATCTGTCCTTTCTATACAATCTCATGACTCTTTCAGGGCTTCCTTATTTTATGGTGCAAGTTGTTCCTTGGACTTTCTCTGCCTGTAGGTCTTAGGCTGTAGACAGTGAGGCTTTTGCCGGGATTGCCTGGGGCTCTGCTTACCAGGGCTTGTACTAGTTATGAGCAGCCCCCACAGAAATTCTCCTTTTGGAGCCAGTGTTGTGGCTTGACTGGCTCTTGTGGTTCTTACGATTGTGGGACATGTGTCAGCAACAACCATCAGGGGACTTTGAAATGATGAGGTGTATCACTCATTCACGTGTCGTGGAGGGTACCAGACACACCTGGGGTGACAC
>NW_011392644.1:0-530 GCF_000754665.1 Bison bison bison
GTGAGATGAGTGCAATTGTGCGGTAGTTTGAGTATTCTTTGGCATTGCCTTTCTTTGGGATTGGAATGAAAACTGACCTTTTCCAGTCCTGTGGCCACTGCTGAGTTTTCCAAATTGGCTGGCATATTGAGTACAGCACTTTCACAGCATCATCTTTCAGGATTTGAAATAGTGCAACTGGAATTCCATCACCTCCACGAGCTTTGTTTGTAGTGATGCTTTCTAAGGCCCACTTGACTTCACATTCCAGGATGTCTGGCTCTAGATGAGTGATCACACCATCGTGATTATCTGGGTCGGAAGATCTTTTTTGTACAATTCTTCTGTGTATTCTTGCCACCTCTTCTTGATATCTTCTGCTTCTGTTAGGTCCATACCATTCCTGTTCTTTATCGAGCCCATTTTTGCATGAAATGTCCCCTTGGTATCTCTAATTTTCTTAAAGAGATCTCTAGTCCTTTTCATTCTGTTGTTTTCCTCTATTTCTTTGCATTGATCGCTGAGGAAGGCTTTCTTATCTCTTCTTGCTA
>NW_011392645.1:0-508 GCF_000754665.1 Bison bison bison
AAAGTTTCACTAAAGTATAAAAGAGATAGAGAAAGCTTCTGACATAGACATCAGAAGAGGGGGCAGAAAGAGTGCCCCCTGCTAGTCTTTAGCTGGATGTTATATAGCTACTAGCAGTCTGCTAATTAAAGAAAGGCAATGTCTCAAAACTCAGAGAATGGCACCAGGCCCCTCACCCACAACATGCATTTTGAGATAACATTGGCGCCAGGTGAGTCATCCTGGGCCATAAAACGATTGACTTGAATCTTGAAGAAAGGCAGATTTCCATACAAGTATATAGTTTCATTAACGTAGATTAGGAGAACAAGGTATGAGTTTAACATACTGGTTTGTCAAGTGGGTTCTGAGCCTTTAGGCAGAACCGCCTTAAAGACAGAGTCTAGGGTAAATGCATAGAACATTAACATAGCTTAAGACAAGCATTTCCATAAGAAAAATGCATTGGCTAGCTCAGGGTTTGAGAAAAGTTAAGTTCAGGTGGAAGCAGGTGTCATTATGGCAACAC
>NW_011392646.1:0-588 GCF_000754665.1 Bison bison bison
CATTTGGCCTAGCTACACATAGACAGTCCAGAGACCTGATGTATGATCAAATGGATCAGTGGTGACCATTGTTGGCACTTATTCAAGTGGTACCTCAAGAATCACTAATGACCTCCACACCTTTCTCACAGCTTCCATTTGAAAAAAACGTTCTGGCCCCACCCACCCACAAGCCACAGGTTGGTGATGGGTCTAAGGAAGACAGATCCTGGGAAAAGATGTGATCTAGGGACAGAGGGACGGCTAGAGTCCTGGGATGTTGTTCAGGTGGGGTGACAGCAGCCAATGTCGGTACTGACTCCATCAACACCACAGAAGCAGCCCAGATCTCAGACAGCACTGTAGCCACTTCAATTACTTGAACCACAATGTCCTGAATCCCAGCCCCAGCCTAGCAAATGCTGCAATCCTACACACACCATGCCACAAGCTTGCACTAGATCAGAGATGACCAGAACAGGGGGAATGATACAACTTTGAACTCCATCTTGGAGTGGAGATACAAACACTTATACAGGCAATGCATCAGGTCTCTGTGAGTGCACAAGCTACACTTACATCAGCACTCCACTCTTTGAGGCAGAAAAC
>NW_011392647.1:0-593 GCF_000754665.1 Bison bison bison
CCCTATATGCAAGACAGCAAAAGAGACACAGATATAAAGAACAGACTTTTGGACTCTGTGAGAGAAGGCTAGGGTGGGATGATTTGAGAGAATAGCGTTGAAACATTTATATTACCATATGTGAAATAGATGACCAGTCCAAGTTCAGTGCATAAAACAGGGCACTCAAAGCCAGTGCACTGGGACAACCCAGAAGGATGGAACAGGGAGGGAGGTGAGAAGGGGGGTTCGGAACGGGGGGACATATGTACACCCATGACTGATTCATGTCAATGTATGGCAAAAACCACCACAATACTGTAAAGTAATTAGCCTCCAATTAAACAAATTAATTTAAAAAAGAAAAAAGAACAATTTTACTGTTTGCAAATGATGCGACTGACAAGGGTTCAGTTTCCAAAATATACAAGCAGCCCATACAACTCAACAATTTAAAAAAGCCCAAGTGAAAAATGGGCAGAAGACCTAAATAGCTATGTCTCCAAAGAAGACATATGGATGGCCAACAGGCACATGACAAGGTGCTCAACGTCACTAATTATTAGAGAAATGAAAGTTAAAACTAATTATTAGAGAAATGAAAGTTAAAACTA
>NW_011392648.1:0-598 GCF_000754665.1 Bison bison bison
TTCGAAGGAGAGATGGCCTAGGCGACTATTTATATGCTATTGAGAGATGTCAAGAATAATAGTATGAGGAGAGCTCAGTAGGAAAATTCGGTGGAGAAAAGAGACTGAGTAGCTTGGTTTACGCGAGAGACCATTCAGACTTCAAGACAAGAAGTTAGCACCACTTATGTAGGCCGCAGGCGACGTCTCGAATAGCGGAAGGTGCCTCACCCTAGACACCTTCTCGAGTGGGTTTTAGGAGCCCAGGCATAATTACTAAGCGTGGTGGGTTCCGCGCTCCAGAAGGAGACTCAGCTGGAAGTTAAAAGGATGAATGACAAGGAACTTTATGAATTGGAGCTTTAAGTTAATTCTTTGACAGAGAGAGCAAGATGGAGGTGGGGGACAGCCCCCAGTGAAATCAGAGGTGAGAGCACAAAGCAAGAAAGTAGGCAGACTCTGGGTTTTTTGGGGGGGAAGATGCTCGAGAATATCCGGGTGGACTCCTGAGGATCGACCCCGCATTTGCGTATGCCGAGCCTCCTTCCTCATGACCTTTGTCCAGAGTGGAATGCCTCCCCGGCTCCCGGCACATGATCAGTGCATGCTCAGTCACGAT
>NW_011392649.1:0-379 GCF_000754665.1 Bison bison bison
GTCACCATCTGCAGTGATTTTGGAGCCCAGAAAAATAAAGTCTGACACTGTTTCCCCATCTATTTCCATATATAAAATAGATAGCCAGCGGGAATTTGCTGTATGACTGAGGAAACTCAAACAGGGACTCTGCATCAGCATAGAGGAGTGGGATAGGGAGGGAGATGGGAGGAAGGAAAAAAAAAAAACAAAACTACAAACAGAGTTGTCATATTGTCCAGAAATCCCACTCCTGGTCATATATCCAGAGAAAACTGTATTTCAAAATATACATGAATCTCTATGTTTACAGCAGCACTACTCACAATAGCCAAGACATGGAAGCAAACTATTAATAAATGTGCATTAATAGATGAATGGATAAAGATGTATATATATA
>NW_011392649.1:4591-5090 GCF_000754665.1 Bison bison bison
GTGCACATAAGGAAGTGATTACTGGCTGGCCCACTCTCTCCTCTATTGATTCCACCTCATCTCATTTGGGTGACCTCTAACTCCCTCCTTCCTCTTCTCTTTTCCATGTAACGCTGTGACCTCTCTGGGTGACCCTCACGGTAGAGAAACTTTTCATCTTTAATGTAGATGTTTTATCAATGGTGCTGTATAGAAGGAGAAGCTTTGAAACTACTGTAAAAATAAGACCAATAACTGGAAGCAGGAGGCTTAAGTCCAAATCCTGACTCCAAGGAACATTAATTGACAAGAGCTCATCAAATGCCTCCATACCTGCACTGAAACCAAATACCACACAACGGCCAACAAGTTTCAGGGCAAGATATACCAAGCAAATTCTCCAGCAACAAGAACACAGCCCGGAACTCCAAGATACAGGCAGCCCAAAGTCACCCCAAAACCATAGACATCCCATAACTCATTACTGGATATTTCATTGCACTCCAGAGAGAAGAAATAC
>NW_011392650.1:0-512 GCF_000754665.1 Bison bison bison
CATGATATATCACAGTTTTATCTCACTTTATGAAAATCTTGAACCTCTTTTCTTATGTGAAATTTGGACTTGTCCATCGATCATATCTATCTAGATGGTGGTTTTCTACCATTAAATGTGAAGTTCTGGATATTTCACATAGGACAATCTTGGCAGTGGTTTCTGAAGATATGGAAAACCCTTATGAAAATGGAATTATCTCTATTGTACAAATAAAAATCTGGGCACCCCTTTTTTTAAGTGAAGTAAGGAGTTTGCTGTATTTCTAATAATATATACCAAAACAAAGGATTGATTCCATGAAGTGGGGAATGGTTTGAATGTACTGCATGAAAACCTAGGTGCTAAGTCTTCATCATGGAACTTGGACTTCTCTATACTTCATATTTCAGCTTAGAATGGAGATTTTCCTATAAGAAAATGGAAATAGATGTATTTCATATGAAGCACTGGAAACATCTATATTCACTGTTTGCTTATGTTTCCACGTGCCTTAAACATTTGTGTGCCTA
>NW_011392651.1:0-558 GCF_000754665.1 Bison bison bison
GGAAGGAAAATTATGTCCAACCTAGATAGCATATTTAAAAGCAGACATTACTTTGCCAACAAAGGTCCATCTAGCCAAGGCTATGGTTTTTCCTGTGGTCCTGTATGGATGTGAGAGTGGGACCGTGAAGAAGGCTGACCACTGAAGAATTGATGCTTTTGAATTGTGGTGTTGGAGAAGACTCTTGAGAGTCCCTTGGAAGTAGATCCAACAAGTCCATTCTGTAGGAGATGAGTCCTGGGATTTCTTTGGAAGGAATGATGTTGAAGCTGAAACTCCAGTACTTTGGCCACCTCATGCAGAGTTGACTCATTGGAAAAGACTCTGATGCTGGGAGGGATTGGGGGCAGGAGGAAAAGGGGACGACAGAGGATGAGATTGCTGGATGGCATTACTGACTCGATGAACCTATCTGAGTAAACTCCGGGAGTTGGTGACGGACATGGAGGCCTGGTGTACTGCAATTCATGGGGTCACAAAGAGTTGGACATGACTGAGTGACCGAACTGAATTGACCCTTAGAAAATGGTCAGGTATGGCATGCCAACAAACAAACAA
>NW_011392652.1:0-661 GCF_000754665.1 Bison bison bison
GAAAGCAGGAGTCACAATACTCGTATCAGATAAATTAGACTTTAAAACAAAAGGCTGTGAAAAGAGACAAAGAAGGTCACTACATAATGATACAAAGGATCAATCCAAGAAAGAAGATATAACAATTATAAATATATATCTACCCAACATGGGAGCACCGCAGTATGTAAGACAAATGCTAACAAGTATGAAAGGAGAAATTAACAATAACACAATAATAGTGGGAGACTTTAACTACCCCACTCACACCTATGGATAGATCAACTAAACAAGAAAATTACAAAGGAAAAAAAAAAAAACATGTATCTATAAAGTTCACTAAAGCAAAGCACAGTAAAATTAAAAAAAAAAAGAAAGAAACTTAAAAAAAAATAAATAAAATAAAATTACTAATGAAACTAGAAAAAAAAAAAAGAAGCATCACTATGAACAAAGCTAGTAGAGTTGATGGAATTCCAGTTGAGCTATTTCGATTCCTAAAAGATGATGTTGTGAAAGTGCTGCACTCAATATGCCAGCAAATTTGGAAAACTCGGCAGTGGCCACAGGACTGGAAAAGATGAGTTTTCATTCCAATATTAAAGAAGGGTAATACCCAAAAATGTTCAAACTACTACACGATTGCACTCATATCACATGCCAGCAAAGTAATGCTGAAAAT
>NW_011392653.1:0-561 GCF_000754665.1 Bison bison bison
TAAAGATTAAAAGAACATGGCAGCATGGTCAAACAGAGGTGGATTTGACTTGTGATTCAGTCATTTACTAGCTGTGTGACCTTAGCTACATCATTTATTTTTTCTGAGTTCCTTCTTTTCCTCATCTGTAAAAGTCATACACATTCTGCTTTCTTCTTGGTCTTGGTGTGGGTTTCAAATCAGGAAAGTATATTTTTTTCCAGTTTCCACAAACTAACACAGGTAACTTGGTTGCCTGTATTATGAAATATGGGCATATAGCTTAGAAAATATGGGAGAAAAAAGTGAAGATTGTTACTGTTATTCTCTAAAAGATCCAGTGAATATTGTCTGATGATTTGGCAGAATTTATATGTTAAAGAAAGATATCTACAGAAAGTTCATTTTTAACAATATAAATTTATTTATTTTAATTGGAGGCTAATTACTTTACAATATTGTATTGGTTTTGCCATACCTCAGCATGAATCCATCATGGGTGTACACGGGTTCCCCATCCTGAACCCCCCTCCCACGTTCCTCTCCGTACCATCCCTCTGGGTCATCCCAGTGCACCAGCCC
>NW_011392654.1:0-442 GCF_000754665.1 Bison bison bison
GCAGTCATCATCTGCAGTGATTTTGTGAATGTGAATGTGAAATCAAGTGGGCCTTAGAAAGCAGCACTATGAACAAAGCTAGAGGAAGTGATGGAATTCCAGTTGAGCTATGTCAGATCCTGAAAGATGATGCTGTGAAAGTATTGCACTCAATATGCCAGCAAATTTGGAAAACTCAGCTTGTGTCCACAGGACTGGAACGGTCAGTTTTCATTCAAATCCCCAAGAAAGGCAATGCCAAAGAATACTCAAAATACTGCACAGTTACACTCACATCACATGCTAGTAAAATAATGCTCAAAATTCTCCAGGCCAGGCTTCAGCAATACATGAACTGTGAACTTCCTGATGTTCCAGCTGGTTTTAAAAAAGGCAGAGGAACCAGAGATCAAATTGCCAACATCTGCTGGATCATGGAAAAAGCAAGAGAGTTCCCGAAAAA
>NW_011392654.1:4793-5230 GCF_000754665.1 Bison bison bison
GGTAATTTAGGCAAGATATTACAATCTAGGTGATAGCGAAATGTGGGCGAGAACAGAATCAAAGCCTCGATACTGTGGCTGTGGGTCAAGGTTTGGAGGAGACACATGCTCCCTGCCTTGTGACACAACAGAGTTGACTTAGAGAGATGAGGATGACAGGTGAGTTTGGAGGGCTCCTAAGGGCCATAAAAAATGATGCATTCCCCCACCCCCCCATCAAATCATCTGAGTTGCCCCCCATTCTGCCCTAGAGGTATCAGGATTGCGCTTTGTGATGTCAATTCTCAGCCAGGACCACCATTGGCTGGGGAAGTGAGTTGCTGATCTCATAAAGCATAATGCTGTGGATCCTAGGGAGGGGTATATAGAGGTGTGCTCAGGGGCTCTGGAGCAGACCACTGGGAGTCTTCAAAATGACTAAAGAGACTCAGAAGCCA
>NW_011392655.1:0-658 GCF_000754665.1 Bison bison bison
ATACTGTTGTACAACAGAAACTAACACACTATAAAGCAATTCTCCTCCAATTAAAATTTTTCATAAACGCTCTACTGATTTAAATGTAGAAAAATTCTGGACAAGAATATGTAGCCAGTACAGAGTTATATACAACAATGCCAAATGAATAAGTGACAGAAACAATGAAGAACAAAAGATAACGTAGGAAATTATCCTCTAATTAAAAATCTGAGGAAACACACACAGAAAGTATTCAAACATATAAATAACTTCAGCTATCTCATATAAAATAGATCACCATAGCAAAACCAAGAGTCTGGCCTGGAAGAATCAACAATTACTTAGATCATGTAATAGAAAATCCATCACAAATAAAAGCAACCATACCAAAAAAGTGTACCTACAAAGAAACCTCAGAACAATGTATAGGATCCACATAGTGGCAACAAGAAGAATTTCCTGACAGCCTTAGGACAAAGAAGTCTCAAACAGAATAGTATGTTATGTGTATTCCTGAGGAGCACATATTGAAAGACTGTCGATGTTTCTTAACTCTTTACAGATCTACTCCAGTCAGACCAGCTGAGACCACAGTCAAACATGGGCTGCTGTTTCCTGTACCCAGAATAAACCATGGAAAACTTATACAAGGAATAAAGACAACTATTAACAGAAG
>NW_011392656.1:0-532 GCF_000754665.1 Bison bison bison
CCTTGGAAGGAAAGTTATGACCAACCTAAATAACATATTCAAAAGCAGAGACATTACTTTGCCAACAAATGTCCATCTATTCAAGGCTGTGGTTTATCCAGTGGTCATGTATGGATGTGAGAGTTGGACTGTGAAGAAAGCTGAGTGCCGCAGAATTGATGCTTTTGAACTGCGGTGTTGGAGAAGACTCTTGAGAGTCCCTTGGACTGCAAGGAGATCCAACCAGTCCATTCTAAAGGAGATCAGTCCTGGGTGTTCTTTGGAAGGACTGATGCTAAAGCTGAAACTCCAACACTTTGGCCACCTCATGTGAGAGTTGACTCATTGGAAAAGACCCTGATGCTGGGAGGGATTGGGGGCAGGAGGACAAAGGGGACAACAGAGGATGAGATGGCTGGATGGCATCACTGACTCGATGGACAAGAGTTTGGGTGGACTCCAGGTGTTGGTGATGGACGGGAGGCCTGGCATGCTGCAATTCATGGGGTCGCAAAGAGTTGGACATGACTGAGCGACTGAACTGAACTGAGTG
>NW_011392657.1:0-501 GCF_000754665.1 Bison bison bison
AAAAATTAGAGATACCAAGGGGACATTTCATGCAAAGATGGGCTCGATAAAGGACAGAAATGGTATGGACCTAACAGAAGCAGAAGATATTAAGAAGAGGTGGCAAGAATACACAGAAGGACTGTACAAAAAAAGATCTTCACAACCAAGATAAATCACAATGGTGTGATCACTGACCTAGAGCTAGACATCCTGGAATGTGAAGTCCAGTGGGCCTTAGAAAGCATCACTATGAACAAAGCTAGTGGAGGTGATGGAATTCCAGTTGAGCTGTTCCAAATCCTGAAAGATGATGCTGTGAAAGTGCTGCACTCCATATGCCAGCAAATTTGGAAAACACAGCAGTGGCCCCAGGACTGGAAATGGTCAGTTTTCATTCCAATCCCAAAGAAAGGCAAGCCAAAGAATGCTCTAACTATCGCAAAATTGCACTCATCTCACACGCTAGTAAAGTAATGCTCAAAATTCTCCAAGCCAGGCTTCAGCAATACATGAACCATG
>NW_011392658.1:0-580 GCF_000754665.1 Bison bison bison
CTTTTGGCACAATATTAGCAAAAACACAGTACTGTAATCACTTTAGGTGTTTTTCTATTCACTAGAAAACTCAAATTTTGATAACTATTCTACTTAATGTTGTATTGTCTTTTCAATTCAAGTTCTTTCATATCAAATTTTACTGATCAAAATGGATACAGTTCAATTAAGTGAATAAGCTCAATTTTGCCATCTAATTAGTACCTATTAACAATACTGGCTACTTCACCTATAAATAGTACTACATTCTTGTTAGGAACTGAATGTTTGTGTCCCCTCAAAATTCTTATGTTGGAAACCTAACCCTCAATGTGATGCCATTAGAAGGTGGAGCCTTTGAGAAATGACTAGGTCATGAGGTTGGAGCCCTCATGATGGAGTTAGTGATCTTATAAAAGAGACCCCACAGAGCTCTCTCAGCCCTTCCACCATGTGAAAGCACAGAAAGAAGATGGCCGTCTATGAATCAGTAAGAAAGTACTCACCAGACACCAAATATGCCATCTGCCACCACCTGGATTTTGGACTTCCCGGCCTCTAGAACTGTAAGAAATAAATCTTGTTATTTATAAGCCATCCA
>NW_011392659.1:0-559 GCF_000754665.1 Bison bison bison
CTTTGTGCAGCGAGTCCTGCCTGCTGGTGCCGCTGCTGGGGTTGTTCCCGGGGCTGTCCTGAGAGCCTGTCGAGCTTTAGGGAGAGAAAAGGACCTTTAACTGGCACCCTTGTACAAACACACACCCCTCCACAAGATCTACTGATAGAAATGGGCACCCAGCAACACCCGCACCTCAACCTCGAAGCAGACAGTGGAGTCTCCTTCACCAAACACACTCCACACAAGCAATGCAGGCTCCGAGACACAGAGAACCACCCCAGGAAGTTGAGATTCTCTGCCTCGAGCTCTCCCCCGAGGAGGGTTGGACTCCAGGCCAGCTGGTGCAGAGGGCACTCCGACCCTCCATCAGGGTCGCTGCTCAGCAGGTGAAAACGCTCAAGCAGAAGGCAAGCTCCCCTGCTCTGGGCACTTCCCCCCACCTCCTGCAGGGTGACTGTCCCCAGCCATGGCAGGAGAGCGACGGTCACCGTGCAGGTCTGCTGGCCAAGTGACCACATGTGTCCTCCATCGAGTGCTGCCTGGCTCAGGACGGGAGCTTAGGTGGTGGTCTCAATGA
>NW_011392660.1:0-532 GCF_000754665.1 Bison bison bison
CTCAAAATTACTCCAAGCCAGGCTTCAGTAATATGTGAACCGTGAACTTCCTGATGTTCAAGCTCGTTTTATAAAAGGCAGAGGAACCAGAGATCAAATTGCCAACATCTGCTGCATCATGGAAAAAGCAAGAGAGTTCCAAAAAAATAGCTATTTCTGCTTGATTGACTATGCCAAAGCCTTTGACTGTGTTTATCACAATCAACTGTGGAAAATTCTGAAAGAGAGGGGAATACCAGACCACCTGATCTGCCTCTTGAGAAATCTGTATGCAGGTCAGGAAGCAACAGTTAGAACTGGACATGGAACAACAGACTGGTTCCAAATAGGAAAAGGAGTACGTGAAGGCTGTATATTGTCACCCTGCTTATTTAACTTTTATGCAGAGTACATCATGAGAAATGCTGGGTTGGAGGAAGCACAAGCTGGAATCAAAATTGCCAGAAGAAATATCAATAACCTCAGATATGCAGATGACACCATCCTTATGGCAGAAAGTGAAGAGGAACTAAAGAGCCTCTTGATGAAAGTG
>NW_011392661.1:0-541 GCF_000754665.1 Bison bison bison
AGAGTCTTCTCCAACACCACAGTCCAAAAGCATCAATTCTTCAGCACTCAGCCTTCTTCACAGTCCAACACTCACATCTATACATGACTAATGGAAAAACCATAGCCTTGACTAGACGGACCTTTGTTGGCAAAGTAATATCTCTGCGTTTTAATATGCTGTCTAGGTGGGTCATAACTTTCCTTCCAAGGAGCAAGCATCTTTTAATTTCATGGCTGCAATCACCATCTGCAGTGATTTTGGAGCCCAGAAAAATAAAGTCAGCCACTGCTTCCACTGTTTCCCCATCTATTTGCCATGAAGTAATGGGACCAGATGCCATGATCTCAGTTTTCTGAATGTTGAGCTTTAAGCCAACTTTTTCACTCTCTTCTTTCACTTTCATCAAGTAGGTTTTTTAGTTCCTCTTCACTTTTCTGCCATAAAGGTGGTGTCATCTGCATATCTGAGGTTATTGATATTTCCCCTGGCAATCTTGATTCCAGCTTGTGCTTCTTCCAGCCCAGCGTTTCTCATGATGTACTCTGCATATAAGTTAAAA
>NW_011392662.1:0-603 GCF_000754665.1 Bison bison bison
AACCATAGGAAATTACAATCTCAAAAACAAATACCACAAGTAGTATATATCTAGAAAATGATACAACATTTCAGTAGTTATTTCCCTGACATTTTCTATAATACCTTTCCTTTCTATGTTCTTTGGCTCCGTAATTTGTTTCTTCATATGACAGTAAATTTGTTAATACTTCCTATCTAGAGGAAATAAAGATAATTTGGTCTTTACTCCTAGCATACTTGATAATTTCTTTTTACTATTCACAGTTTATTTTTAGTAATGCATGAATTTTTTAGCATTAGAGTCAAATTTGGGAATTTTCTATCCATTTACTATGTGCTACAAGATTTCATTACATTTCAAGTTTTCTTATTCTATAACCAATCCTAAGCACTATGAACTTACACTTAACACATTTATTAAGTCTGTTATTTTCCTTTTGTTGTGTAATAAATTATCATGAACTTTGTGATTTAAAACAGCATCCATTTATCTCATAGTTTCTGTATGTCAGAAGTCAGGGCACAGCTAAGCTGGATCTCACAAATCTGCAAACATGAAGTCAACTAACACTGTGGTCTTGCCTGAGGCTTGAGGGTCCTCTTCCAAACTCATGTGATTGTG
>NW_011392663.1:0-566 GCF_000754665.1 Bison bison bison
AAACTCCTATATACCTGCAAATTTAAAAGCACACTTTGGGATATATCTTGGGTTAAAAAGGAAAGAGAAATTAAAAATAAAATTTATTTAAAATTGAATACCACTTATCAAACTGGTAGAATGTGATGAAAAGGAAATTTAGGCATATGTATACATAGCCCTAATAAAATGAATTTAGTACAGAATAAACAAACTCATGAAACTGATGGAAGAACCACAAAATAAATTCCACTATATTGAAGAAAAAAATTTATAAAAATAAGTGCAGAAATAATAGAAAATAAAACAAAATAGAAACTTGATCAATAAAAACTAATACATTGTAAGGACCAAAAGAATTAGACAAACTGTTGTTACATATAATTAAGGAAAAAAGGAAGGGAAATTCAAATAAACAGCTTAAAGAGTAGAAAGTGGACATAGATAAAGAAGAAATTAAAACTATTTATTAACCTAGGCTATGGAAATGCTATGGTCTTCCCAGTGGTCACATATGGTTGTGAGAGCTGGACTGTAAAGACAGAGCAGCAAAGAATTGATGCCTTGAACTGTGGTGCTGAAGACTC
>NW_011392664.1:0-529 GCF_000754665.1 Bison bison bison
ATCTGCTGATGGACATCTAGGTTGCTTCCATGTCCTGGCTATTATAAACAGTGCTGCGATGAACATTGGGGTACATGTGTCTCTTTCAATTCTGGTTTCCTCGGTATGTACGCCCAGCAGTGGGATTGCTGGGTCATAAGGCAGTTCTATTTCCAGTTTTTTAAGGAATCTCCACACTGTTCTCCATAGTGGCTGTACTAGTTTGCATTCCCACCAACAGTGTAAGAGGGCTCCCTTTTGTCCACACCCTCTCCAGCATTTATTCTTGTAGACTTTTTGATAGATGCCATTCTGACTGGTGTGAAATGGTACCTCATAGTGGTTTTGATTTGCATTTCTCTGATAATGAGTGATGTTGAGCATCATTTCATGTGTTTGTTACCCATCTCTATGTCTTCTTTGGAGAAATGTCTGTTTGGTTCTTTGGACCACATTTTGATTGGGTCATTTATTTTTCTGGAATAGAGCTGCAGGAGTTGCTTGTATATTTTTGAGATTAGTTGTTTGTCAGTTGCTTAATTTGCTATAA
>NW_011392665.1:0-502 GCF_000754665.1 Bison bison bison
ACCCCTTTTCCTTTTTGGAACCAGTCTGTTGTTCCATGTCCAGTTCTAACTGTTGTTTCCTGACCTGCATACAGGTTTCTCAAGAGACAGTTCAGATGGTATGCTTTTCCCATCTCTTTCAGAATTTTTCACAGTTCATTGTGATCCACACAGTCAAAGGCCTTGGTATAGTCAATAATGCAGAAATAGATGTTTTTCTGGAACTCTCTTGCTTTTTCAATGATCAAGCATATGTTGGCAATTTGATCTCTGGTCCTCTGCCTTTTCTA
The DNA here is from genome assembly GCF_000754665.1 of Bison bison bison. Taxonomy (NCBI): domain Eukaryota; kingdom Metazoa; phylum Chordata; class Mammalia; order Artiodactyla; family Bovidae; genus Bison; species Bison bison. The sequence continues at coordinate 270 of NW_011392665.1, forward strand.
AAACCAGCTTGAACATCTGGAAGTTCATGGTTCATGTATTGCTGAAGTCTGGCTTGGAGAATTTTAAGCATTACTTTACTAGTGTGTGAGATGAGTGCAATTGTGTGGTAGTTTGAGCATTCTTTGGCATTGCCTTTCTTTGGGATTGGAATGAAAACTGACCTTTTCCAGTCCTGTGGCCACTGCTGAGTTTTTCCAAATTTTGCTTGGCATATTGAGTGCAGCACTTTCAC
>NW_011392666.1:0-894 GCF_000754665.1 Bison bison bison
CGCCTCAGAAAGGGCGGGACCCAGCCTGCTTTTATGCAGCGCTTGAGGTGAGGGCGCAGCAGTCGGTTTCCCGGGGGTTTGAACGAAGGGGAGGACTCACCGTCGGTTCGGGGACGAGGGAGCCTAATTTCGACTCGAGGATTTGTTTGGTTGGGGGCCTTGGCCAGAGGCAAGAAACCACCGGAGGTTGAGTGGGAGGGACCGAAGGTGGACGCGCGAGGTGTCGTTTGTGTTGGAGGGGGGAGGGTTGCCCAAGGGCAGCATCCATCCGAGTTCAGGGCGGGCACGCAGCTGTGGGCTCAGGAGACTGTGTCGCGGGAATCCAAGAAGGGCAGGCTCTAGACTGCTTCTTCAGTGCGCCGACCCAGATGTGTTTCTCGGGGTCTTGAAGTAGGCCAAGCCCCCGAGGCGGGTTCAGTGCCGGGAGTGAGCTGCGGGATCAGGGCGTTGTCCTGGCGAGGGACCAAGGGCAGGACACAGCGAAGTGGGCGGGTAGGGAGCGAGCTGGAGGCTCCCGGTGGTTTCTTGGCCAGGTGCTTGAACGAAGGCAGGAGCCAGCCTGCTTCAGTGCAGGCATCGGGTGGTGGGCTCAGGCGTGTTTGTCAGGGTCTTGCCCAAGGACAGGAAGGAGCCAGCCTGGTTCAGTGCAGGCACGGGGCGTGGGCTCAGGAGTGTTTGTCGTCGCCGGGCCGTGGGCGGGACCCTAGCCTCCTTCGGGGCAGGCACAGAGATGGGGGCTCGAGGAGTCTGTGCTGGGGCGAATCAAACAAGGCCAGAACTAGACCAGTTCAGGACAGGGACCGAGATGCAGCTTCAGGAGTATTGGCTGGGGGGAGGATCCCGGACAGGGTCAGCGCGGGGGCCAAGATGCGGGCTCAGCAGTGTTCCCCGGGG
>NW_011392667.1:0-514 GCF_000754665.1 Bison bison bison
AAAAAAACAAAACTTAAAACAGAAGCAATAGTGTAAAAATTCAATATAGACTTTTTAAAAAATGTCCACGTCAAAAAAAAAGAAAAAAGCTCTAAGCAGTGTGCCTGGGGCAAAAAGTGGTGGTTTTCCGAATCAGTGGTGTCTAATTCATCTATGAAGTTCCAATAGCTCTTCATATGGTGCTAATGAAATATGATAGGTGCAGAGAATGGATATGTTAGGGGAAGCACACTGATTGAAACCGCCCACCCTGGCCAGTCCCTTTAGTAACCATTCACATGAGTTGTTTTATGACAGGAGATCCTGGTAAGGAATACGGAACTAATAAGCCACCACCAACCAGAAGAGTTACGGGAAAGGTCAAAAGGAGACACCGCATGTCCGTCCACTTCCCAGAATCCCTCTCGCTAGCATCCATCTTGGCTGAGCGATGAGTGCACCACCAGGAAGGACTCTGAATTACAATGATTGGCCAAAGACCACCCGGAAACTAATCCCATCACCATAAAACCCG
>NW_011392668.1:0-544 GCF_000754665.1 Bison bison bison
ATGGTAATTTTTCTTGTATTACTTTTCTTTTTTTAATTTAAATTTATTTTAATTAGAGGCTAATTACTTTACAATATTGTATTGGTTTTTCCATACATCAACATGAATCCGCCACGGGTGTACACGTGTTCCCAATCCTGAACCACCGTCCCACCTCCCTCCTCATACCATCCCTCTGGGTCATCCCAGTGCACCAGCCCCAAGCATCCTGTATCCCGCATAGAACCTGGACTGGTGATTCATGTCTTATATGATATTATACATGTTTCAATGCCATTCTCCCAAATCATCCCCCCCTCCCTCTCCCACAGAGTCCAAAAGACTGTTCTATACATTTGTGTCTCTTTTGCTGTTTCGCATACAGGGTTATTGTTATCATCTTTCTAAATTCCATATATATGCATTAGTATACTGTATTGGTGTTTTCTTTCTGGCTTACTTCACTCTGTATAATCGGCTCCAGTTTCATCCACCTCATTAGAACTGATTCAAATATATTCTTTTTAATGGCTGAGTAATACTCCATTGTGTATATGTACCACAG
>NW_011392669.1:0-742 GCF_000754665.1 Bison bison bison
GTGTTACAATGAACTTGCTTGGACCCGTGCTTTTGTGGCCCTATGGCCCTTCATAGAACTGAGGACCATTTTGATTTATCCTTTAGGCACTTCAGTTTGGACTTGGATTTTTATCCTTTTGTTTGTTTTTTAAGCAGATGTATACTTTGCAAGCTAGAATTGGTCTTGTGGGGTTCTCACAAATTCAGAGGACTGGCAGTAAGACTGGTGGCCATAGATGAGAATTTTTGCCATGGAAAAGGTGACCTCATCACACCTGCAAACCCTCTGTGGGAAAGGCCCAGGTGGCTCCAACCATTTACAGGAGACCTTGTGATCCTGTAAGCTCCCCAATGGCTAGTGCAGCCTATTGTCTTGGTTAGGGAAGGGTAACGAAGGCATGATTACCATAATGTGCTTGCTTTGTGTCATCACTAAAGTAATAGGCAGAAATTGTTTTAGATAACATCCATTTGCAATGACCATTCCTCAGGATTGGTGAGGTCCCATCGTCAGGATTCAATTGATGGGTAAGAGAGTTCTTTACCATTTTCATTTTGCTGAGAACCTAAGTAAGTACGGTGAGTATCATTAAGTACTTAGTACAGTCCGACTTCTGACCCCATGGATTGCAGCATGCCAGGCTTCCCTGTCAATCACCAACTCATAGAGCCTGCTCAAACCCATAACCACTGATTCCGTGATGCCACCAAGCATTTCATCTTCTGTCGTCACCCTCTCCTCCAGACTTCAATCTTTCTCA
>NW_011392670.1:0-656 GCF_000754665.1 Bison bison bison
AAACAAAAAAAAACTTGTACTGTACCAGCAGACATTACTTAATAGATGAAAAGCATCAGTCATTTTCAGGTAGTCATCAATTTATTTTTATCAGTTAAACTGACAAATCAGAAGTGGAAAATTTATCACAATTACATAGACAGTGTTATTGCAATGTATATAACATCTAACACTAATGATAGCCAATTCAGTATTCTACAAAGGGAGGCACTGGTGCATTCAATATTACAATGCTAACAATAGCTACGATATGTTTTTTTTGTTTTTTTCACTTTAGAAGTAAACACACATGTGTGAAATAAACATTTTGAGCCAAAGATAAGCAAATATTCACATTATCTAAGTGACTGTTTGTAGCAAGAGCACACCTTTCATTTTTAAGAAATGATGTTATTTCTTTCAATATTCCTTTTGGGGTCCTAATAAAACATGTAGAGAAAACTGTGTTCCTTTCCTTTCTATATACGGTAACAAAAGTGTACAATACTCAATTATAACCTGTCACTCCAGTTTGAAAATAAAGGTTGCTTCATACCTATCCTCAAGTACATTTGTCTGAAGAAAATCATAATACTTTGGAATTTCTTTAAGATTACAAACAACCATCTGTCATTCACTTTCTAGATTATGAAATATTTACTTAATACCTTCTATTT
>NW_011392671.1:0-586 GCF_000754665.1 Bison bison bison
CTGACTGCGCATGCAGTGATCACGTGGCTGGTCGTTCACTGATCCCGAGTTTATCATACGGTGATCACGTGACTGAGAGGCGCTGATCACATGACTGTGCCCTCAGTGATCACGTGGCTGATCACGCACTGATACCGTGACTGAGCATCCACTGATCATGTGCCGGGAGCCGGTGAAGCATTCCACTCTGGACAAAGGTCATGAGGAAGGAGGCTCGGCGTACGCAAATGCGGGATCGAGCCACAGGAGTCCACCCGGATATTCTCGAGCATCTCCCCCCAAAATAAGGCAGAGTCAGCATACTTTCTTTCTTTGTGCTCTCACCTCTGATTTCACTGGGTGCTGTCCCCCACCTCCATCTCTCATTCTCTGTCAAAGAGTTAACTTAGAGCTCCAATTCATAAAGTTCCTTGTCATTCTTCCCTTGAACTTCCAGGTGAGTCTCCATCTGGAGCGCGGAACCCACTCGCTTACTAATTATGCCTGGGCTGCTAAGACCCACTCAAGAAGTGTCTAGGGTGAGGCACCTTCCGCTATTCGAGAGGGCGCCTGCGGCCTACGGAAGTGGTGCAAACTTCTGTCTTGA
>NW_011392671.1:3963-5043 GCF_000754665.1 Bison bison bison
GCATACTCAAATGCGGGATCGAGCCTCAGGAGTCCACACGGATATTCTCGAGCACTCTCCCCCCAAAAAAACCAGAGTCTGCTTACTGTATTGCTTTGTGCTCTCACCTCTGATTTCACTGGGGGCTGTCCCCCACCACCATCTCGCTCTCTCTGTCAAAGAGTTAACTTACAGCTCCAATTCATAAAGTTCCTTGTCATTCTTCCCTTGAACTTCCAGCTGAGTCTCCATCTGGACCGCGGAACCCACCACGCTTACTAATTATGCCTGGGCTGCTAAGACCCACTCGAGAAGGTGTCTAGGGTGAGGCACCTTCCGCTATTTGAGAGGGCGCCTGCAGCCTACGTAAGTGGTGCCAACTTCTTGTCCTGAAGTTTGATTGGTCTCCCGCGAAAACCAAGCTACTCAGTCTGTTTTCTCCACCGAATTTTCCTACTGAGCTATCCTCATACTATTATTCTTGACATCTCTGATTAGCATATACATAGTCGCCTAGGCCATCTCTCCTTCGAATACCCTGGATCAGCTGGGGCTGGTCCCCGGCAGGTGGCGCCCGAACAGGCACCTCATTAGGCAATACTCAAAGAGCTGAGCAGACACGAACCACGCAATCAGCAGGCAATAAGCATGGAGCTCAGCAGGGACGAATTATGCTGCTCAACTGGCAATAATCAAGCAGGTGACCAGGCAGGAATCACGCAGCTCAGCTGGCAATTGTCAAGCAGATGAGCCGACAGGAATCACGCACCTCAGATGGCAATTGTCATGCAGATGAGCCGGCAGGAATCACACAGCTCAGCAGGCCCTAATCACGTGATCTGCAGGCACTGATCACGTAGCTGATCAAGTACAGATCACGTGACTGAGCATGCACTGATAACGTGGCTATCATGCACTGATCACGTGACTGCGCATGCACTGATGACGTGGCTGATCAGGCACTGATCACATGGCTCATCATGCACTGATCACGTGTTTCTCAGGTAGTGATCAGTGACTGACAGGCGCTGATCATGGGACTGTGCACGCACTTATCACGTGGCTATCATGCACTGATCACGTGACTGCGCCTGCACTGAT
>NW_011392671.1:9443-9770 GCF_000754665.1 Bison bison bison
CGTGACTGAGCATGCACTGATCATGTGCCGGGAGATGGTGAGGCATTCCACTCTGGACAAAGGTCATGAGGAAGGAGGCTCGGCATAGGCAAATGCGGGATCGAGCCACAGGAGTCCACCCGGATATTCTCGAGCATCCCCCCCCAAAATAAACCAGAGTCTGCATACTTTCTTGCTTTGTGCTCTCACCTCTGATTTCACTGGGTGCTGCCCCCCACCTACATCTCGCAGTCTCTGTCAAAGAGTTAACTTACAGCTCCAATTCATAAAGTTCCTTGTCATTCTTCCCTTGAACTTCCAGCTGAGTCTCCATCTGGAGCGCGGAAC
>NW_011392672.1:0-587 GCF_000754665.1 Bison bison bison
TACTAGTTTGCATTCCCACCAACAGTGTAAGTTTTATTCACAATTGCCAATAAATAATAGAAATGGGTAAATATAAGTAAAATGTAATATACTCATACCAGAATATCAGAATACACTGCTTGATAATACTCCTGAACAATAAAAAGAAACAAATTCCACATGCAAAATAAAAATTAAAAAAAGAATCTAGACACAGATATTATACCTGTAACAAAAATTAACTTAAAATGAATAATAGCCTTAAATGTAAAACACAAAACTGCAAAACTCCTAAAAGGTAACAACTGGAAAAAAATCTAGGTGATTATGGTTTGGGAATTAGTTTTTATATACAACACCAAGGCAAAATCTGTGTTAAGTACACTTTATGAAAAACTCCTGTGGAAAAAATTCTTTAAGGTAACTAAAAGATAATCCATAGACTGAGGGAAAAATCTTTGTAAAAACATACCTGATGAAGAGCCAGTATGCAAAATATACCAAAGAATTCTTAAAACTTAACAATAAGAAAACAACCAATTTAAAAATGAGAAAAACAGGGAAGTGTGGCCAAGAAGACTCTGAGCTCACCTTCTCCCATAGGCACA
>NW_011392673.1:0-593 GCF_000754665.1 Bison bison bison
AAGAGGCGCTGGGAACCAGGGTGCCTGCATGGCTCGCTTTGCGGGGTCCCGGCTCGGGAAGAGACACCAAGAGCTGACAAGAGCCGCACGGTCCGGGGGACCCGCTCTGGTACAGAGGCCAGGGAGCAGCAAGGTTGGGCACTGAAGACCCTCAGGAGGAGTCGAGACGACTCACACCAAACGTAAGGGACACCTGAGGGAGTGAGAGAGCAGCCACAGGAGTACGGTCTGCCGGGCCAGCGCAGGCACAGGACTGTCAGACAGGGCACCGGGTCCCCCCGGACGGGGCGAGGCAGGAACCCGCGCCAGGAGCAAAGGCGGCCGAACACACACACCCCACCAGGGGCCGGCCACGCGCAGGCACCGGGGCCGTGGTGGGGTGTCCATCGCAGAGACAGCCTCCGGCACCCAGGGACGAGGGTGTCCTGGGACAGGGGCCACCACGGTGTGGAGAGGGGGCGCGGAGGGCCAGGCCCAGCACCGAGATGGAAGGGGCTGAAATCATGACGCCGAGCATACAGGCTGTGGGGCTCCACTCGCATGATGGCCGGGGGGACACCAGGAACCCCCTACTGAAGAGGGCACACAGCCGT
>NW_011392673.1:4242-4819 GCF_000754665.1 Bison bison bison
CCCCGTGCAACCCCAGTCCCGCCCCCAGGACACCTCCCGGGGGCGCATGTGAACATGCGGGGTGCGGATGCAGCAGGCTTGCAGGCAGCAGCCTGCTTTATAAGCTCACACGTTATGCTGTCTTCAGTTACCAGGCATCTCTTTCTTGCAGGTGAAAGACAGTGATGCCAACCACCAGCTAGGTGAAGAACCAAGTGCCTGACCTGAGCTGAGCACCCATACCGCACTGTGAGCACCCAGGAGCGGTGCCTGCAGCATGGCCAGCGCCGGACAGGATCCCACACACCAGTCCCCACGGGAGCCCAGGTGCCCACGCTGCTGGGACAAAAGCACCCTGCACCCCGGGTCCTGGGTTCTCCACCTGGGATGGGGTCCCGGTCCCCTCCACTCAGGGTGGGGATCCTGTACTCCTCCTGTCTGTGGTCCCCAAGACAGCCCCCCAGCAACCACCGCATCCCATTTCTGCTCTTCTTTGCAGAAGGACGCCCGCACTCACAGCCCCCGCCCTCGTCCTGGGACACTCCTCTGGGGGCTGCGACCCCTCAGGGTGCCTTCCTCCCTCCCTTCCGGGGAGCCC
>NW_011392674.1:0-503 GCF_000754665.1 Bison bison bison
GGTCTCCCCATGTTGCTCTCTCTCTCAAACTCTGGCTGAGTCTCCATCTGGAGCGCGGAACCCGCCATGCTTACTAATTATGCCTGGGCTTCTAAGATCCGACCGGGGAGGCCTCAGTGTCTCCTCTCCTTCGGGAGAATGGAAGGACGCCTGCGGCCTATGTAAGTGGTGCAAACTTCTTGTCTTGAAGTTTTATTGGTCTCCTGCGTAAACCAAGCTACTCAGCCTCTTTTCTCCACTGAATTCTCCTACTGAGCTATCCTCATTCTATTACTCTTTACATCTCTAATTAATATCTAATTGAAGCTATTGTATCCTGATCCTCGCCGATGCCGTCCCCGCTTTGAATACCCTGGATCAGCCAGGGCTGGACCCTGGCAATTATCAACATTCAATTTTGGCAACAAACAAACAAAAGTCAATATTTTCATCATAAATACGTGTTTATGCAGTACTATTTCATTTATTCAAAGAGAAAGAGAGCCTTATTATAGGGTTGTGTA
>NW_011392675.1:0-633 GCF_000754665.1 Bison bison bison
GGAGCTGAAGAGAAGATGATGGAGGAGCAGGGCCAGGAAAGGCCCAGGAGATCAACTGAGCTTCTGGGGCAAGATGCACTGCAGGCACTGGCCGCCGTGAAGGTGGAACTGAGGTCTGAGCATGAGAAAAACTGCAGGGCCTACTTTCAGTTCATGCGCAAGAACCATCAGAGGAGGAAGCCTGACTTGGCTCAGAGGAGCGCCATCATCCAGGGCATCCCTTGCTTGTGGGCCATAGCTGTATCCTTTCTGCTGCCCTTGGAGTCCGCTGCTCAGGAGGAGGAGGAGCTGCAGAAAACTTTTCCCTCCTCCCTACCGTGGCAGGTGCAGTTGCAGAGCCATCCATGTTCCCCCTGCAAGGTGATCTTCTCCTTTCAGGACCACCCCTACTTCTTGAGCACAGTGATCACTAAGTATAGTTACCTTGACATCGTTGGTAAAACATGGCTCCCAGGGTGAAGAGTGTGGGTATGCAAGGGTGTGGGATCTGCACCCATCTCCCCTGTCTTCTGCAGGGTGTAGGGCACATCATTCCACTCCTGTCGACTGATTCTGGGGCTTTGAATGGGGAGCACCCAGCCACAGGCTGGACACCAGGAGCCTTAACTTTCTGAGCTGGTTGTCAGGCCAAAA
>NW_011392676.1:0-536 GCF_000754665.1 Bison bison bison
GTGTCCCCAGGTGGACTGTCCTCTGGGGGATTTTGACCCGGGATCTTCAGGGTCATGGAGGTTACTGAGCTCACAGCTTTCTACATTTAGTTTTCCCTGCATATCCCCTCCTCTACCCTCTGCCAATGCCAGGCTACCAAGATCCCCCTTGAACCAGCAAACCACCCCCACAGCCAGGACGGAAACCAGCATGGGGGTGCACAGAATTCATGGTGAAGTTGAAGCTCCTCCCAAGTAGGGGTCTGGCTGGATGACCTGGCCTATGGGGAGGAGGCACCCTAGGGAAGGGTGTGCCAGGGACACCCCAGGGAAGAGCTCTTGGGTGCTCTGGCAGCTCCAGCCCAGATGCAAGGCCCCAGGTTCTGTTCCACAGGAAGGGGATGATCCTTTCTTAGAAAGCATTTATCAGATGTGACCTGGAAAAGTCAACAATTACTTGCTGAGCACCTGTAAAATGTCTTACATTATTCTGGACTCGACTCCAAGTTTGAGTGAGTAACAGTTGCTCAGTCGTGTCCAACTCTTTGTGACCCCCT
>NW_011392677.1:0-592 GCF_000754665.1 Bison bison bison
ACCTAGGATGAGGCCGGTCTCACGAAGACATTCCAGACGTTGGCCTCGTAGGTGGTTCCACATTTCCGTAGGACCCCCGATTTTCCCGGTCCCCTCTTGATAAGAACCCGATGCCCGGACACCTCTCCGAACTCACCTGTGAATGAAGTCAACACGAAGGGGCAGGTTTTCCGTGCATCGTTCGGAAAAAACCCCAGGTTCCAAATACAGCTCGACAAGCGGCCTCTCTCCCCGGGGACATCTCGAGAGGCAAGCGGAGTTCCATGCCTCAACCCAAGACGAGGCCTGACTCTCCTGTCCCCAGTCTGCAGGGACCCTGCGATCGGAGTCTGAAATCAGAGGTACCCTGCGGTTCCTGCCTCAACTGGAGATGAGGCCCTCTTCCAATGCACCAAACCCAGTGAAGTCCCGAGGGACCCCTCCCACCTCCAGTTTCCCTGGCTTCTCAGAGCCACCATGAGAAGCCCCCTGAGGTCACCTGCACAAGTCGAGGACACCCAGGGTTTCCTGCCTCAACCCGGGAAAGGCCTCGAGAGACCTTCTTCAACACGTCTCGAGGCCAGATTCCCCTACCATGGCTCGAGAGCAATGA
>NW_011392677.1:4709-5120 GCF_000754665.1 Bison bison bison
AGGAATTGGAGGTCGAAAGGGCACTTGGCACCCTTGATGCGACCCACAAAGTTCCCCGAAATCCCGGTCTCCCTCGAGAGGAACACTGAGGTTTTCCGGCACCCCCTCCTCTGAGCCCCCTCTCCCCTCCTGATCTGGACAGGAGGGTCGACTCCCCTGCTTTGTCTGGAAGGGGTTCCCGACCTTCCGGTCGCACCTCAGGATGAGGCCGGTCTCACGAAGACCTTCCAGACGTGGCCTCCTGGGTGGTTCCACATTCCGTAGGACCCCGATTTCCCGGTCCCCTCTTGATAAGAACCCGATGCCCGGACACCTCTCCGAACTCCACCCTGTGAATGAAGTCAACACGAAGGGGCAGTTTCTCCGTGCATCGTTCGGAAAAAACCCCAGGTTCCAAATACAGCTCGACAA
>NW_011392678.1:0-533 GCF_000754665.1 Bison bison bison
CTGGCAGTCCAGGTTCAATGCATGATACAGGATGCTTGGGGCTGGTGCACTGGGATAACCAGGAGGGATGATATGAGGAGGGAGGTGGCACACATGTATACCTGTGGCAGATTCATATTTATGTATGGCAAAACCAGTACAATATTGTAAAGCAATTAGACTCCAATTAAAATACATATATTTATATTGAAAATAAATAAAATAAAATTGTGTCCAATGTGAGGAGAGCAACAGCGTTCTTTGAACAATATATCTAAGTAAATGAGAGTTGTGATTTTATGCGTTCAAGGTGTTCCCATAAGAGCCCTACCTCTTATTACAGAAAAAATTGTGGAAGATGAGCGAGATTAAAGCAGAGCTTTTCAGCAACAGGATCTGAATTGTTCAGCCAGAAAATTATTAAGTAATGTAAGGCTTCCCAAACAGTTTATTTAAGATCTTGGGAGCAAGCAATGAGTTTGGCCACCTAAATAGTGTTGCATAAAATTATATTTTGACATATATACACCTGTGTGTATGAGTGTGTGTATAAA
>NW_011392679.1:0-502 GCF_000754665.1 Bison bison bison
ATGGACATGAGTTTGAGCAAGCTCTGGGAGCTGGTGATGGACAGGGAAGCCTGGTGGGCTGCAGTCCATGGGGTTGCAAAGAGTCAGACACAACTGAGCAACTGAACTGAACTGAACTACTTTCTACACATGTCTTTTCCCCCTAGGGCTCCACTTAGTTCTGTGTCTTTAAATATATGTGATTCTATGGAGAACAGTGTGGAAATTCCTTAAAAAACTGGAAATAGAACTGCCTTATGATCCAGCAATCCCACTGCTGGGAATATACACTGAGGAAACCAGAATTGAAAGAGACACGTGCACCCCAATGTTCATCACAGCACTGTTTATAATAGCCAGGACATGGAAGCAACCTAGATGTCCATCAGCAGATGAATGGATAAGAAAGCTGTGGTACATATACACAATGGAGTATTACTCAGCCATTAAAAAGAATACATTTGAATCAGTTCTAATGAGATGGATGAAACTGGAACCTATTATACAGAGTGAAGTAAGCCAG
>NW_011392680.1:0-552 GCF_000754665.1 Bison bison bison
TTAATGGCTGAGTAATACTCCATTGTGTATATGTACCACAGCTTTCTTATCCATTCATCTTCTGATGGACATCTAGGTTACTTCCATGTCCTGGCTATTATAAACAATGCTGCTATGAACATTGGGGTACATATGTCTCTTTCCCTTCTGTTTTCCTCAGTGTGTATGGTGAGCAGTGGGATTGCTGGATCATAAGACAGTTCTATTTCCAGTTGTTTAAGGAATCTCCACACTGTTCTCCATAGTGGCTGTACTAGTTTGCATTCCCACCAACAGTATAAGAGGGTTTCCTTTTCTCCACACCCTCTCCAGCATTTATTCCTTGTAGGTGTTTGGATCGCAGCCATTCTGACTGGTGTGAAATGGTACCTCATGGTGGTTTTGATTTGCATTTCTCTGATAATGAGTGATGTTGAGCATCTTTTCATGTGTTTGTTAGCCATCTGTATGTCTTCTTTGGAGAAATGTCTATATAGTTCTTTGGCCCATTTTTTGATCGGGCCATTTATTTTTCTGGAATTGAGCTGTAAGAGTTGCTTGTATATTTTTGAG
>NW_011392681.1:0-556 GCF_000754665.1 Bison bison bison
ACTTCATGGCAAATAGATGGGGGAAACAGTGTCAGACTTTATTTTTCTGGGCTCCAAAATCACTGCAGATGGTGTTGCAGCCATGAAATTAAAAGACACTTGCTCCTTGGAAGGTAAGTTATGACCAACCTAGATAGCATATTGAAAAGCAGAGACATTACTTTGCTAACAAAGGTCCGTCTAGTCAAGGCTATGGTTTTTCCAGTAATCACGTATGGATGTGAGAGTTGGATTGTGAAGAAAGCTGAGTGCCTAAGAATTGATGCTTTTGAACTGTGGTGTTGGAGAAGACTCTTGAGAGTCCCTTGGACTGCAAGGAGATCCAACCAGTCCATCCTAAAGGAGATCAGTCCTGGGTGTTCATTGGAAGGACTGATGCTAAAGCTGAAACTCCAGTACTTTGGCCAACTAATGAGAAGAGTTGACTCATTGGAAAAGACTTTAATGCTGGGAGGGATTGGGGGTAGGAGGAGAAGGGGATGACAGAGGATGAGATGGCTGGATGGCATTACTGACTTGATGGATGTGAGTTTGGGTGAACTCCAGGAGTTGGTGA
>NW_011392682.1:0-519 GCF_000754665.1 Bison bison bison
TGCATGATCACCCAAGTGATCAGTGCAACATCTGCCACGTGATCAGTGCATGCACAGTCACGTGATCAGTGTATGATCAGCTTCATGATCAGTGCATGATCAGCCACGTGATCAGTGAAAGATCAGCCAAGTGATCAGTGCATGCACAATCACGTGATCAGTGTTTGATCAGCTTCGTGATCAGAGCATGATGAGCCACGTGATCAGTGCATGATCAGGCACGTGTTCAGTGCATTATCAGTAATTGATCAGTGTATGATCAGACACGTGATGTGTGCATGAACAGCCTCATGGTCAGTATATGATCAGCCGCGTGATCAGTGCATGATCCGCAACGTGATTAGTGCATGATCACCCAAGTGATCAGTTTATATTCAGCCACGTGAACAGTGCATGCACAGTCACGTGATCAGTGTATGATCAGCTTTGTGATTAGTTCATGATCACCCACGTGATCAGTGCATGTGCAGTCTGGTATTCACTGTATGATCAGCTTCCTGATCAGTGCATGGTCAGCTA
>NW_011392683.1:0-507 GCF_000754665.1 Bison bison bison
AGCAGCAGCAGCAGCTGAGTTTCCACATAATAAATCCAGTTGTTTTCATATTCTCAATGTCATTCAATTTTCCTAGTTAACAAAAACATTTTCCAATCCTTTAATGACTGTACTTCAAAACTTGTTGACTTAAGTTCCAGGCAACAGTGGGAACAATCCACTTCTCTCTCCAGCAACACCACCAGTCCAGTCAAGGCTGCCACAATCTGGACCTGCCTCTCCTTCCCACTCTCATTCCTTCCAGTGTACTCCCTGCAAATTGGCAGGACGATCTTAGCTAAAGAGATTTTCACTATGTCTCAGCCTGTTAGTAACTTTTCCGTCCTCTCCTCAATACTGGGGATAAAAGTTCAAAACTCTCTATGTGGCCTGTGGGGCCTGTCAAGCTCCCAGGCTCTTTTGCTAGCTATTCCCTGTCTTACTTGACATGCTGCATACCCAGCTTCTTTCAGTTCTTCAAATTAGCATGCTCTGTTGCTCAAGACAGCCTTCAGAGATGTGGATCTA
>NW_011392684.1:0-688 GCF_000754665.1 Bison bison bison
AAAAATTAAGGGACAAGAAATAAAATAGACAAAAGAAAACAAAAGAGACCATAAGCAAAAACCAACAAAGCCAAAAGCTGGTTTTTTGAGAGGATAAATAAAATAGACAAACCATTAGCCAGAGTCATCAAGAAACAAAGGGAGAAAAATCAAATCAATAAAATTAGAAATGAAAATGGAGAGATCACAACAGACAACACAGAAATACAAAGGATCATAAGAGACTACTATCAGCAACTATATGCCAATAAAATGGACAACTTGGAAGAAATGGACAAATTCTTAGAAAAGTATAACTTTCCAAAACTGAACCAAGAAGAAATAGAAAATCTCAACAGACCCATCACAAGCACAGAAATCAGAAATCTTCCAACAAACAAAAGCTCAGGCCCAGATGGCTTCACAGCTGAATTCTACCAAAAATTTAGAGAAGAGCTAACACCTATCTTCAAACTCTTCCAGAAAATTGCAGAGGAAGGTAAACTTCCAAACTCATTCTGTGAGGCCACCATCATGCTAAGACCAAAACCAGACAAAGATGCCACAAAACAAAAACAAAACAAACAAAAAAAAAAAACTACAGGCCAATATCACTGATGAACATAGACGCAAAAATCCTTGACAAAATTCTAGCAAACAGAATCCAACAACATATTAAAAAGATCATACATCATGACCAAGTGGGCTT
>NW_011392685.1:0-533 GCF_000754665.1 Bison bison bison
GCCACCAACTCCTCTGAGTCCCTGATGCAGCCAGAGCCACTATGACTGAAGCAGTTGCATCTCCACATCTGGCACCCTCACAGGGGCAAACCCAAGTCCTCCAGGACAGTCTCAAGAGCAAACCCCAGTGGATGATTCACATTGAAAAGTGGGAATAAAACCACAATTGGAACACAGGGGCAATGTTGTTAAGGAAGAAGACCCAAAACCTTCCTACCACCTGTACAAGCTGCAGATTAAATCCACATAGCTGTGAAAAGAAGAGAAGTGAAAAGCAAAGGAGAAAAGGAAAGATATAAGCATCTGAATGCAGAGTTCCAAGGGAGAGCAAGAAGAGATAAGAAAGCCTTCCTCAGGGAGCGATGCAAAGAAAAGGAGGAAAACAACAGCATGGGAAAGACTAGAGATCACTTCAAGAAAATTGGAATTACCAAGGGGAGATTTCATGCAAAGATGGGCTCGATAAAGGACGGAAATGGTATGGACCTAACAGAAGCAGAATATATTAAGAAGAGATGGCAAGAATACACAGA
>NW_011392686.1:0-511 GCF_000754665.1 Bison bison bison
TTCAAATGAGTCAGTTCTTTAACATCAGGTGGCCAAAGTATTGGAGTTTCAGCTTCAACATCAGTCCTTCCAATGAACATCCAGGACTGATCTCCTTTAGGATGGCCTGGTTGGATCTCCTTGCAGTCCAAGGGACTCTCAAGAGTCTTCTCCAACACCACAATTCAAAAGCATCAATTCTTCAGTGCTCAGCTTTCTCTATAGTCCAACTCTAACATCCATACATAACCACTGGAAAAACCATAGTCTTGACTAGACGGAACTTTGTTGGCAAAGTAATGTCTCTGCTTTTTAACATGCTGTCTAGGTTGGTCATAACTTTTCTTCCAAGGAGCAAGCATTTTTAATTTTATGGCCAATGGCAACATCTTCAGTGATTTTGGAAATCAAAAAAATAAAGTCTGTCACTGTTTCCACTGTTTCCCCATTTATTTGCCAAGAAGTGATGGGACCGGATGCCATGATCTTAGTTTTCTGAATGTTGAGCTTTAAGCCAACTTTTTCACTCTCC
>NW_011392687.1:0-572 GCF_000754665.1 Bison bison bison
AACCAAAATTGAAAAAGACACATGTATCGCATTGTTCATTGCAGCACTGTTTACAGTAGGTAGGACATGGAAGCAACCTAGATATCCATTGACAGATGAAGGGATAAAGAAGTTGTGGTACATATACACAATGGAATATTATTCAGCTATTAAAAAGAACACATTTAAATCAGTTCTAATGAGGTAGATGAAACTGGAGCCTATTATACAGAGTGAAGTAAGTCAGAAAGAAAAATACCAGTAGAGTATATTAAAGCATATACATGGAATTTAGAAAGATGGTAACAATGACCTTATATGCAAGACAGCAAAAGAGACACAGATATAAAGAACAGACTTTTGGACTCTGTGGGAGAAGGTGAGGGTGGGATGATTTGAGAGAATAGTATTGAAACATATATATTACCATATGTGAAATAGATGGCCAGTCAAAGTTCGATGCATGAAACAGGGCATTCACAGCAGGTGTACTGGGACAACCCAGAAGGATGGGATGGGGAGGGAGGTTGGAGGGGGTTTCAGGATGGGGGACACATGTACACCCATGGCAAAAAATTTCTAAAAAGAAAAAA
>NW_011392688.1:0-516 GCF_000754665.1 Bison bison bison
ATACTGGTGTGGTGATGCTTGGAAAGAACATCTCAGTTTTATGTTCGCGTCGGTCTTATTGTGGTCAGGAAATACTCAGGGTCGTGCACAGGCACTCAGGTGACGAATGTTTCCCCCGGTAGTCTTAGCTTGGGAGGCATTCCGGAAGGTTACTCTGATTCACCCCGGGTGACATCAGAGGCAAGCAAGGTTAAGGGTGAAGAGCTGGACGTCAAGTAGGATGCTATCAAGTCTACCCCTGGTACATCCCCACCCCATCTCGGTGGTAGAACCGGGAGGGACGAGTACGGGGCCTGCGTCGGTAAGGGACAGACTAAGTCCGGCCAGGAAGGAAAAGCTTTTGGTGTAACGTCTGTCTACACCCCCATCTAGAGCAGGGAGGGACGCCTCCGGTAGAAAAAATGGTGCTGGTCGCTTTTTTTCTCTCTTACAGATGGGAGCTAACAATTCCAGCCTCACTCCTTTGAACTGTATCCTGAAAAACTGGGATAGATTTGATCCCCAGGGCTTAAAGAA
>NW_011392689.1:0-615 GCF_000754665.1 Bison bison bison
GGAGAAGGGGATGACAGAGGATGAGATGGTTGAATGGCATCACTGACTCAATGGACGTGGGTCTGAGCGAACTCTGGGAGTTGGTGATGGACAGGGAGGACTGGCGTGCTGCGATTCATGGGTTCCAAAGAGTCGGACACCACTGAACGACTGAACTGAACTGAACGGATGCATATGATGCCCTCTCAAGCAGAAATAGAAAAATGATAATGAATGTAATTTATAAAATCCGAATGTATTCATTCATATATTTACTGTGGTTATACTGCCATCTCATGGAGAAACAAAAGAATGCTTATGAATGAAATTTATAAAATCCAGATACATTATTCACATATTGAAAAATATACTGTATAATTTATTAAAAAATTAACACATGATCATAACAGAAAATGTTAATTTCTTAGAAAAAAAAGAAAGAAAGAAAGAAATCGCCCATGATCTCATTTACTACTCGCTCAGAATTCTGAGTTCCTTAAATAGACATTTCTCCAAAGAATACATACAGATGGCTAACAAACACATGAAAAGATGCTCAACATCACTCATTATCAGAGAAATGCAAATCAAAACCACTCTGAGGTACCATTTCACACCACTCAGAATGGCTGCAAT
>NW_011392690.1:0-676 GCF_000754665.1 Bison bison bison
ACAGATGCAGAGTACATCATGTGAAATGCCTAGCTGGGTGAAGCACAAACTGGAATCAAGACTGCAGGGAGAAATATCAATAACCTTAGATATGCATATGACACCACAGTTATGGCAGAAAGTGAAGAGGAACTAGAGAGACTCTTGATGAAAGTGAAAGTGGGGGGGGGAGTGAAAAACCTGGCTTAAAACTCAACATTCAAAAAGCAAAGATCATGGCCCCCAGTCCCATCACTTCATGGCAAGTAGATGTGGGAACAATGGAAACTGACAGAATTTATTTTCTTGGGCTCTGAAATCACTACAGATGGTGACTTCAACCATGAAATTAAAAGACCTTCTCCTTGGTAGGAAAGCTATGACCAACCTAGACAGCGTATTAAAGCAGAGATATTACTTTGCCAATGAAGGTCCATATAGTCAAAGCTAGTGGTTTTTCAGTAATCATGTATGGATATGAGAGTTGGACCATACAGAGGGCTGAACGCCAGAGAATTGATGCTTTCGAACTGTGGTGTTGAAGAAGACTCTTGAGAATGCCTTGCACTTAAAGGAAATCAAACCAGTCAATCCTAAAGGAAATCAACCCTCAATATTTATTGGAAGGACTGATGCTAAAGCTGAAGCTCCAAAACTTTGGCTCCCTGATTTGAAGCACTGACTCATTAGAAAAGAC
>NW_011392691.1:0-577 GCF_000754665.1 Bison bison bison
CAGGCTCCTCTGTCCATGGGGATTCTCCAGGCAAGAATACTGGAGTGGGTTGCCATGTCCTCTTCCAGGGGATCTTCCCAACCCAGGGGTTGAACCCAGGTCTCCCACATTGCAGGTGTATTCTTTTACTGTCTGAGCCACCAGGGAAGCCCGTAACCTGTGGAGATGGGTATTATTAATATTTTAATCTCCATTTGTAGATGAAGAAGCAGAGGCACAGAGAGGTTAAGCAACTTGCCCAAGATCACACAGCTGGTAACAAGTAAAGCCGGGATTTAAAGCTGGGCACAGTGGCTTCAGGGTTGGCATGCTTATACACAGTGCATGTGGCCTCCTTAAGAAGATATGCTGTCATGTTAAATCACTTCAGCCACGTATGACTGTTTGCAACCCTATGGACCATAGCCACCAGGCTCCTCTGTCTACAAGATTCTCCAGGCAAGAATACCGGAGTGAGTTGCCATACACTCCTCCAAGGGATTTTCCCAGCCCAGGCATTGAACCTACATCTCTTACATCTCCTGCATTGCAGGTGAGCTCTTTACCACTAGCACCAATGAAGCACATAAATAAGAGT
>NW_011392692.1:0-542 GCF_000754665.1 Bison bison bison
GAGGTGATAATAGAAATCCTTGATTCATTGGGTTGTTGTGAGAATTATGTAAGATAGAAGATAGGTGAAGCATTTAGGACCCTCCTTGGCAACAACTAACTGCCTCAGTTCAGTTCAGTTCAGTTCAGTCACTCAGTCGTGTCCAACTCTTGCGACCCCATGAATCGCAGCACGCCAGGCCTCCCTGTCCATCACCATCTCCCGGAGTTCACTCAGACTCACGTCCATCGAGTCAATGATGCCATCCAGCCATCTCATCCTCTGTTGTCCCCTTCTCTTCCTGCCCACAATCCCTCTCAGCATCAGAGTCTTTTCCAATGAGTCAACTCTTCGCATGAGGTGGCCAAAGTCCTGGAGTTTCAGCTTTAGCATCATTCCTTCCTAAGAAATCCCAGGGCTGATCTCCTTCACAATGGACTGGTTGGATCTCCTTGCAGTCCAAGGGACTCTCAAGAGTCTTCTCCAACACCACAGTTCAAAAGCATCAATTCTACGGTGAAAAGCTTTCTTCACAGTCCAACTCTCACATCCATACATGACCA
>NW_011392693.1:0-578 GCF_000754665.1 Bison bison bison
GGGGGAGCGCGTCATTGCTCTCGAGTCATAGGGGGGGAATCTGGCCTCGAGACGTGTTGAAGAAGGTCTCTCGAGGTCTTTCTCGGGTTGAGGCAGAAACCCTGGCTTCCCTTGACTTGTGCAGGTGACCTCAGGGGGCTTCTCATGGTGGCTCTGAGAAGTCAGGGAAACTGGAGGTGGAGGGGCCTCTCGGCACTCCACTGGGTTTGGTGCATTGGAAGAGGGCCTCATCTCCAGTTGAGGCAGGAACCTCAGGGTTCCTCTGACTTCAGACTCTGATCGCAAGGTCCCTGCAGACTTGGGACAGGAGAGTCAGGCCTCGTCTTGGGTTGAGGCATGGAACTCCGCTTGCCTCTCGAGGTGTTCCCGGGGAGACAGGCCACTTGTCGAGCGGTATTTGGAACCTGGGGGTCTTTTCCCGACGATGCACGGGCGAGTCACTTCCCCTTCGTGTTCACTTCATTCACAGGGTGGAGTTCGAAGAGGTGTCTGGGCATCAGGTTCTTATCAACAGGGGACCGGGAAATCGGGGTCCTTCGGAATGTGGAACCACCCACGAGGCCACGTCTGGAATGTCG
>NW_011392694.1:0-574 GCF_000754665.1 Bison bison bison
ATACAAAGTACTTTATGCATACTTCGCAAGTACTGTGTATTAGTCCCTCAGTCGTGTTAGGCGCTTTGCGATCCTATTGACTGTAACCTGTCAGGCTTCCTCTGTCCATGTGGTTCCTGGTGTCTCAGATGATAAAGAATC
Organism: Bison bison bison; assembly: GCF_000754665.1. Taxonomy (NCBI): domain Eukaryota; kingdom Metazoa; phylum Chordata; class Mammalia; order Artiodactyla; family Bovidae; genus Bison; species Bison bison. The sequence goes on from NW_011392694.1 coordinate 142, forward strand.
TGCCTGTCAAGCAGGAGATGTGGGTTTGATCCCTGGATTGGGAAGATCCTCTGGAGAAGGAAATAGCAAGCCATTCCATTATTCTTGCCTGGGAAATCCCATGAAACCTAGCAAGTACTAGGTGCTCAGTAAGTAGCTACTTCTAATCATTCACAGCACTTTTTCCCTCTGTTTTCATATTGGTGGTGGCAAAGAGATTATAACTTTCTGGTTGACATTTCCTTTATTTCCTTTTCTATTTTAATTTGTTTCCCATTTTAAAACATTTTTTATTGAAGTATATTTGCTTTACAATGTTGTGTTACTTTCTGCTATACAGCAAAGTGAATCAGCTCTCAGTCAGTTAGTTCAGTTGCTCAGTCATGTCCAACTCTTTGTGACCCCATGGACTGCAGCACTCCAGGCTTCCCTGTCCATCACCAACTCCCAGAGG
>NW_011392695.1:0-592 GCF_000754665.1 Bison bison bison
TTGGAAAATGAACAGAGATCATTCTGTCATTTTTGAGATTGCATCCAAGTACTGCATTTCGGATTCTTTGTTGTCCATGATGGCTACTCCATTTCTTCTAAGGGATTCCTGCCCACAGTAGTAGATATAATGGTCATCTGAGTTAAATTCAGCCATTGCAGTCCATTTTAGTTCGCTGATTCCTAAAATGTTAATGTTCACTCTTGCCATCTCCTGTTTGACCACTTCCAATTTGCCTTGATTCATGGACCTTACATTCCAGGTTCCTATGCAATGTTGCTCTTTACAGCATCAGACCTTGCTTCTATCACCAATCACATCCACAACAGGGTATTGTTTTTGCTTTGGCTCCATCCCTTCATTCTTTCTGGAGTTATTTCTCAACTGATCTCCTGTAGCATATTGGGCACTTACCAACCTGGGGAGTTTCTCTTTCAGTATCCTATCATTTTGCCTTTTCATACTGTTCATGGGGTTCTCAAGGCAAGAATACTGAAATGGTTTGCCATTCCCTTCTCCAGTGGACCACATTCTGTCAGATCTCTCCACCATGACCCGTCGTCTTGGGGTCCCACATGGCATGGCTTAGTTC
>NW_011392696.1:0-553 GCF_000754665.1 Bison bison bison
GAAATCCGTTGGTCAGAGGGGCCTTGCAGCTATAGCCCATAGGATCACAAAGCATTGGACAGGACTGAAATGACTTAGCATGAAGCACGTAAAACTATCGTATTTTGAAGATGCATTTGATAAAACCCAAGGGTAAATTTTTTTGTCTTTTTAATATATTTGATATACATGATTGCCTCCCCAAAGGAGTTTTCCTTTTTTATTACGGACCATTTTTAAAAGCCATATTGAATTTGTTACAATATTGCTTCTTTTTTGTTTTGTTTTTTTTGGCTGCAAGGGTTTGAACCCACAGTCCCTGCATTGGAAGACAAAGTCTTAACCAATGAACCACCACAGCAGTCCTTATGAAAAAGAATATTTTCTTTCATCAAATGATGCCATAATTTATTCCAGTTATCCTATTTGATATTTATAATATCTACTATTTCTCCCTCCTATTAACAAATAAACTTCTTTAAACTTAGAAAAAATATATGTCAACTTAAATCACTCAGGATGTTTCTCTGGTCTTTTAAGGAAATTGTGACCAAAAAAAAAAAAAAAATGATAA
>NW_011392697.1:0-574 GCF_000754665.1 Bison bison bison
GTACTTATAACCCTATTAATGTTACTAGCTAGGAATTCCCTGGTAGTCTAGGGGTTCCGAATCCATGATTTCATTGCTGAGTTTGCAGGTTCAATACCTGGTCAGGGAACTAAGATTCCACAAGCCACATGGTATGGCCAAAAAAATAAACAAGCAGAAAAACACAATGTTATTAGTTATATTACTTGTAGTCTGCCTATTTTACAAAACTATTGTTTTTTGCATTACCAAAGTATGATTGAACCTCCAATAAAAATAATGATGGCTAGGTAACTTGGAATATTTGACCAAATATAGTTCTATAAGATCAATGATTGTAATAGTGTAACTCTAGATATGAGACTAAGCAACAAGAGGGAACCATTTCCTCGACCAGAACAGACTAGTACATTGCATGGCTTATCAATGAAATCCTCACCTGACCTGGGAATTAACATTCCTTATAGTGTGGAATGCTAAATGGTCATAAAATGCCTGCACTTAATATGCCAGCAAATTTGGAAAACTCAGCAATGGCCACAGGACTGGAAAAGGTCAGTTTTCATTCCAATCCCAGAGAAAGGCAATGCCAAAG
>NW_011392698.1:0-512 GCF_000754665.1 Bison bison bison
GCTCTGATTCCACCAGCTTCACTGAGCACGGAGGAGTGGCACCCATGATGTGGTATACTGCCATATTTGGTCTTTAGGAATGAGGAGCCAAACAGGGCCAGGACTCAGGGATGGACGATGACACGTCTTGGGAAGGATAGCTTCTGTGGGACAGGGCTGGGGACAGGGCAGGACAGGAAAGAAGCTGAGCCCTGCTTGAGGCTCAGTGTGGCACCACATCTGGCTTGCTGACCACCCCAAAACTCTAAGGCGACCACTATGGCCCTCCCGAGCCAGCCAGGCATCTGCCACCACACCCAGAGGACTTGACTACAAACGCTGTTTGTTTTGCCGCTGAGGCAATGTGACACCAGCCTGTGTGATCTGGCTCTGGGCATCACGTTGCCAGCACACAACAACGAGATGGAAATTTGGCTGCTGCAAAAGGCACCAATTTTGCCATCTTCTCTGAATCTCCTTTCTCTGAACAGTAGGGACATTTCAGCCCCATGTAAAGCACATACTCTCTTCCT
>NW_011392699.1:0-650 GCF_000754665.1 Bison bison bison
TGCATGATAGCACGTGAACAGTGCATGATCAGCCACTAATCAGTGCATGATAGCCATGAGATCAGTGCATGATCAGTCACGTGATCAGTGCATGATCATTCACGTGTTCAGTGCATGATCAGCCAACTGATCAGTGCATGATACCCACGAGATCAGTGCATGCACAGTCTCGTGATCAGTGCATGATAGCCAACTGACAAATGCATGACCAGCCACGTTATCAGTGTATGTTAGCCACGTGATCAATGCATGATCAGCCACGTAATCAGTGCATGATCAGTCACATGATCAGTGCATGATCAGCCATGTGATCAGTGCATGATAGCCACCTGATCGGTGCATGATCAGCCAACTGATCAGTGCATGATAGCCACGTGACCAATGCATGATCAGCCACGTGATAAGTGCATGCACAGTCCAGTGGTCAGTGTATGATCATCTTCGTGATCAGTGCATGATCAGCCACGTGATCAGTGCAGGATGAGGCACGTGATCAATGCATGATCAGCAACGTGATCAGTGCATGATCAGCCAAGTGATCAGTGCATGCACAGTCACGTGATCAGTGTATGATCAGCCATGTTATCAGTGCATGATCCGCAACGTGATTAGTGCATGATTAGTCACGTGATCAGTGTATGATAGCCAGG
>NW_011392700.1:0-514 GCF_000754665.1 Bison bison bison
CTAAAAGGTAGGGAAATACCAGGGTCCTTTTCTGGAAGACTGAATAAAAAAGGTCAATCTATCGGTTTAATGCTATTTCCCCAAGAATCCAAGTGAACTTCATTTGGACTGTGGGATTATTTTCTTTGGCATGGAGGTGAAGAATCAGGTGAAAATGGTTTTAAAGTTTTATGAAAATTACAAGAAATTTTTGAAATGTAATAATGAAGATAGATTTGCTAAACATCATAGCACTGTTTACAATAGCTAGGACATGGAAGCAACCCAGATGTCCATCAGCAGACGAATGGATAAAAAAGCTGTGGTACATATACACAATGGAATATTACTCAACTACTAAAAAGAATGCATTTAAATCAGTTCTAATGAGGTAGATGAAACTAGAGCCTATTATACAGAGTGAAGTAAGTCAGAAAGAAAATCACCAACACAGTATATTAATGCATATATATGGAATTTAGAAAGATGGTAATGATGACCCTATATGTGAGACAGCCAAAGAGACACTGAGATA
>NW_011392701.1:0-600 GCF_000754665.1 Bison bison bison
AGGCTGGCGTGCTGCAGTCCACGAGGTCGCAAAGGATCAGACAGGACTGAGTGGCTGAACTGAACTGAACTGAGAGGTAGCAGTTACATCATGACGTTTTGTGCACTAACTGCCACTGAATTGTTCATGTTAAAATGGTTAATTTCATGTTATACACATTTCACTGTAATAAAAATAATTGCCATAGATGGTCCACAAAGAGAATCCTTAGCACATAGGTTGACTGTATAAAGTGGGCAGTGGTAACTTCAAATGGGCTTTGGCAGAGCAAGAAAGTTGCAGACTAGGGGAGGTTGGCCTTGGAGGGTATCTGGTCAATAGCAAGTCTCTCTGGGTAATCTGTTGAAGATGAGAAGTCCCCAGGATGTAGAGCCCAAGCAAAACACAAGGCATATTGCTTACGGCTGAGCTGAGCTGGCCCATGGATTCAAGAAAGTCCATCCTCTCCCTCTTCCCCTCTCCTTTTCTTCCGCCACCTAATTCACTCCAGATATACCTTCTGTGAATTTTATGGAACAAACACAGTGTCTGGTATAAGTTTAGCAGAGTGGAAGCAGTAATTGGGAGAGTAAGTAACAGGAATTTTCCACCATGGACTAG
>NW_011392702.1:0-521 GCF_000754665.1 Bison bison bison
GAGTAGCTTGGTTCATGCGGGAGACCAATAAAACTTCAAGACAAGAAGTTTGCACAACTTACGTAGGCCGCAGGCGCCCTCTCGAAGAGCGGAAGTTGCCCCACCCTAGACACCTTCTCGAGTGGGTCTTAGTAGCCCAGGCATAATTAGTAAGCGTGGTGGGTTCCTCAATCCACATGGAGACTCTGCTGGAAGTTAAAGGGAAGAATGACAAGGAACTTTATGAATTGGAGCTGTAAGTTAACTCTTTGACCGAGAGAGCGAGATGGTAGTGGGGGACAGCCCCGAGTGAAATCAGAGGTGAGAGCACAAATCAATAAGTACGCAGACTCTGGTTTTTTTGGAGGGGAGATGCTCGAAAATATCCGGGTGGACTCCTGAGGCTCGATCCCACTTTTGCGAATGCCGAGCCTCGTTCCTGATGACCTTTGTCCAGAGTGGAATGCCTCACCGGCTCCCGGCATATGATCAGTGCATGCTCAGTCACGATATCAGTGCATGATAGCCACGTGATCACTGAC
>NW_011392703.1:0-529 GCF_000754665.1 Bison bison bison
ATGTGTCTCTTGCAACTCCTGAACTGACATGCAAATTCTTTACCACTGCATCACCTGGGTAAACTTGACAATCTTTAGGTTCATACATGTTGCTGCAAATGGAATTATTTTGTTTTATATGACTGAGTAATATTCCATTATATATATGTACCACATTTTACTGATTCATTCTAAAAGAAAGGAACAACTTTCTAGAAACATTTAGTCTACCCAAACTGAATCAACAAGAAACAGTTTCAACAGATGAATTACTAGAAGTGAAACAGAAATGTAAGAACAAACAAGAAAGCAAAAGCTCCCTACAATGAAAATTGTAGGACTGGAAGGCTTCACTGGGTAATTCTACCAAATACACAAGAGGACATTATACTGATCCTTCTCAACCTTTTCAAAATGATTCAAGAGGAAAGAACACTCCCAAAGTCATTGTATGAAGTCACCATCACCTTGATATGAAAACTAGGCAAAAACACTAATCAAAAAGGAAAATAACAGTTCAATATATTTGATGAATATTAATGTAAAATTC
>NW_011392704.1:0-510 GCF_000754665.1 Bison bison bison
TATATATACTATCCACTATGTAAAATTTACAGTGTCAGAGAACCAGTGAAAAATTACCAAGCAAGTATTAGAAATAGTAAGCACTGACATTAAAAGAATTATTATATTGTTATTTCCTCTGTCCAAAAAGTAGATACAAAGAAGATTAAAAGTAATGCAAATCAGAGTTTCAGACTTCTAGAGATGAAAATTAAATGTCCAAGTTGAAAATAAATTGGATGTAACTAAAAATAAACTAAATATTGTAAGAAAAAATTAATGAAAGACATTACTTTGCCAACAAAGGTCCGTCTAGTCAAGGCTATGGTTTTTCCAGTGGTCTTGTATAGATGTGAGAGTTGGCCTGTGAAGAAGGCTGAGCACCGAAGAATTGATGCTTTTGAACTGTGGTGTTGGAGAAGACTCTTGAGAGTCCCTTGGACTGCAAGGAGATCCAACGAGTCCATTCTGAAGGAGATTGGCCCTGGGATTTCTTTGGAAAGAATGATGCTAAAGCTGAAACTCTAGTAC
>NW_011392705.1:0-711 GCF_000754665.1 Bison bison bison
CCCTTAGGGCCTTTGCTATACAAGGGCATCGGCACCATTTGCTTATCTCAGGATCCTGCCCCCACAACCTGAGGTCGGAGCTCAGGGACATCACTCCAGTCTTTCTCCCCACACACATCCCTCCTTATGACCCCTCTTCCCTCACACCACATGTCTTCCCAGTCTCCCCCAACCCTCCCCACCCACACCTCAGATACACTCATCCTGTTCTTGCATCCCTTCTACCCTCCTGTCTTTCTGTCCGTCTCCTCCTATCTTGTAGTCTCTGGGCTCTCCTCTGCTACGTACACATTTGTTTTTCTTTTGAGGACCTGAAGTGAGGTGGAGAGAAGAGTCAACATGACATAGGGAAAAAACACAGGATTCAGATCCCAATTCTGTCATTCCCATGCCAGCTGTGTGACTTTAGGCAAGTCATTGCATTTCTTGGAGCCTCTGTTTCTGCCTCCACATATTTCATTTAATAAATACTTACTGAGCGCCTACTATGTGGCAGCACTGTTCCGGGACTTAAGGGCACAATAGTGAACAAAACCAAGGAAAAGCCCTGCCCTCTTGTACTTACAGCAAAAATCAAGGAAAAAAGTAACATACATGGTATGTCCAAGGGTATCACAATTACAGAGAAAATGGAATAAAGAAGGGGGCTAAGGAGTGCTGGGAGGGAATGGTTAGATTTAATTTTAAATAGATCAGGGAAGACCTCACTGA
>NW_011392706.1:0-658 GCF_000754665.1 Bison bison bison
CATCTTGCGATGACGGGGGAACCACGTGGTTTTTCTCGAGTTGCGGCGGGATTCTCGAGTTACGTCGGGAAATTCAGGATGCCTCTTGTGTTGGCCCAGGGAAGTCCAATCTTCCATTCGAGTTCCGAAGGAAAGCTGGGGAAAGCTCTCGAGTGACTGCAGGGCCAATAGACCTCATCTAGGCTTGTGTCCAGAAGCCAATGTCCCTCTCCAGGGGCGACCGGGATCTCGGGGTTGCATTTCAGACGCACCCGGGGAGACAGGCATTCATCTCGAGTGGAAGCCAAGAATCCCGCTCTGCTCTCGAGTCGCGATGGGTATCTCATGGAGCTCACTGGGTGGACTAAAGGGAGTCAAGCCTCCTGAGGCGTTTGGAGAGAGATCGCGAGGTTGGCCTCTGGGCCATGCGGGAGACGAAGGCCCTCATCTTCGCGATGACAGGGGAGTCTCGGGGTGGTTCTCGAGCGGCGGCCCCAGGGTGCGGTTTCTCACGAGGTACGACGGCGAGGTCAGTGAGCCTCTCGTGGGGTGCCAGGGAAGTCGGGTCTCCATGCGAGTGGCGAGGGGGAGCGCGTCATTGCTCTCGAGTCATGGTAGGGGAATCTGGCCTCGAGACGTGTTGAAGAAGGTCTCTCGAGGTCTTTCTCGGCTTGACGCA
>NW_011392707.1:0-656 GCF_000754665.1 Bison bison bison
ACGACATTCCAGATTTCATGCGCAAAAGTCAGCACCCAGGTTTTCATACGGGAAATACACAGAATTCCAAATTTCATGCCGGCAAATAACACGTGCACCCGTGATTCATATAACATATAGAGAATTCCATTTCCCTTTTGGGAAGTTTGTGGTGAGATTTTCACAGGTGAAACAGAGAGAATGCCACATTTCTTGGCAGAAAACTTAATGCATGTATTCTTTCGGGAAATAACGAGTTCCGCGCTTCACGTAAAAGACTGTTGCCCACGTGTCCAAATGTGACACAAACCTGGACTTCTCTGTGTAGAGAGAGATTTAGAGATGAAACCTCTCTCAATCCGGAGATGCTAAGAACAGTGTCCCGCTAAGAGCCATGACTCACCAGTGCCAGAGGAATTGAAGTCTGCCCATTTATTGTACAGAGGCGCTTTCAAAGTAGCTCTGTTCTCATCCAGCCCCCAGGTGAGAACACACGCCAGCCTACCCCATCAGCCCAGGCCTGTGGGACTGGGACAGGTGAGAGGATCAACCTAGGACACCCTTTTAAGGAGTGATGTTTCAAACTGGCAAAGGCTGCACGTAGCAGCGCTAAGTGCTGCTACAGTTCCCAAACCTTAGAGAAAAGGGCAAGCTGTGTTCATATGGCTGGTCATGTC
>NW_011392708.1:0-645 GCF_000754665.1 Bison bison bison
CAGCTATCCCTGCACCTTCGCAACCTGGCACTCTCGGCTGCTGTCCCTGACCTCGGACGTGGGATACCCTCTCCGCCATGCTCTGTGCGCCATTGCAACTGCCGGTGCTCTGTGCCATGCCCATGGGACCACCCAAGATGGACTGGTCATGGTGGAGAGGTTTGACAGAATGTGGTCCACTGGAAAAGGGAAAGGCAAACCACTTCAGTATTCTTTCTTTGAGAAACCCATGAACAGTATGAAAAGGCAAACTGATAGGATAATGAAAGAGAAACTCCCCAGGTCAGTAGGGGCCCAATATGCTACTGGAGAGATCAGTGGATTACTAACTCCAGAAAGAATGAAGGGATGGAGCCAAAGCAAAAAAAAAAAACAAAAAACCCAAGTTGTGGATGTGACTGGTGATAGAAGCAAGATACAATGCTGTAAAGAGCAATATTGTATAGGAACCTGGAATGTCAGGTCCATGAATCAAGGCAAATTGGAAGCGGTCAAACAAGAGATGGCAAGAGTGAACATCAACATTCTAGGAATCAGCGAACTAAAATGGATTGGAATGGGTGAATTTAACTCAGATGACCACTATATCTACTACGGTGGGCAGGAATCCTTTAGAGGAAATGGAGTAGCTATCATGGTCAACAA
>NW_011392709.1:0-564 GCF_000754665.1 Bison bison bison
ATCAATATCAACTCAGGTGACACACCCTAATGGCAGAAAAGTGAAGAGGAACTAAAAAGACCTCTTGATGAAAGTGAAAGTGGAGAGTGAAAAAGTTGGCTTAAAGCTCAACATTCAGAAACAAAGATCATGGCATTTGGGCCCATCACTTCATGGGAAATAGATGGGAAAATAGTGGAAACAGTGTCAGACTTTGTTTTTTTGGGCTCCCAAATCACTGCAGATGATGATTGCAGCCATGAAATTAAGATGCTTACTCCTTGGAAAGAAAGTTATAACCAACCTAGATAGCATATTAAAAAGCAGAGATATTACTTTGCCAACAAAGGTCAGTCTAGTCAAAGCTATAGTTTTTCCAGTAGTCATGTATGGATGTGAGAGTTGGACTGTGAAGAAAGCTGAGTGCCGAAGAATTGATGCTTTTAACGTGTGGTGTTGGAAAAGACTCTTGTGAGTCCCTTGGACAGCAAGGAAATCCATCCAGTCCATCCTAAAGGAGATCAGTCCTGGATGTTCTTTGGAAGGACTGATGCTAAAGCTGAAACTCCAATACTTTGGCCACCT
>NW_011392710.1:0-584 GCF_000754665.1 Bison bison bison
ATGTCTGAAATACTGCAGGAGAGGATCTGATTTACCATGCTGTCATGACCTCTTTATTTATTTATTTTTCTTTCATGGGAGTGCACCTTTCTAGTCATGTCCATAGTGGCTCTTACCAGGTCCATTAAAGCATTACCTTAAAGGGTCCACTGTACTACTCCTACTCTGCCATTGATGCCATGTCCAGGATTTGACAGTGGCCCTTTTCCATGCTCAGGCGGAGGTGATAATGTCCTCAGAGTTTAGATGTCTGTATCTCTTAGAATTCACCCTATGTGTCATGTGCTTTTTTAAAGAAACACGGAATTATGTTTAGCTGTTCATATCCTCTTCCTGTTAGCTTCTCCCAAGTTTACTTTACTTATTTTCCCCTCTGTGAACCCTGAAAATTTGTTAAGGGTGGATATCAGTTAGAGCTCAGCACCCTTGTGAATATTGTGGCCATCAGCAAGAATTTTAAGGTTGCTGTTAGAGAAAATGTCCACAAGGTGACAGCATTTCTTCATTCCCTCCTCTTGTACCCATGGTAACAGCAGCCTCTGTGTTATTCCCAAGTCTGGTTGTAAATGAGAGTAAAATGAGAC
>NW_011392711.1:0-523 GCF_000754665.1 Bison bison bison
GAGAATCCCAGGGACGGGGGAGCCTGGTGGGCTGCCGTCTATGGGGTCGCACAGAGTCGGACACGACTGAAGTGACATAGCATAGCATAGCACAACCTTGCCAAAACTTGGTATTATAGGTCTATTAAGTTAGCTATTCTAGTGATTAGGTAGCAGTTCTGAATTGTGATTTTACTGTGTATTTCTGTCACATGCCATGAGGTTGGGCATTGGCTATTTGAATATCATTCTTCTTTGAAATGTCTTTGCAATCTTTTTGCTGGTTTATTTTTAATTGTATTATGTACTTTTTCTTATTGATTTGTGCAGTTCTTTATTAATTCTTCATAAGAGATCTTTGCAGGCAGATTCTTTACCAACTGAGCTATCTGGGAAGACCTTTTCCAACAAAGGTCCGTCTAGTCAAAGCTATGGTTTTTCCAGTAGTTATGTATGGATGTGAGAGTTGGACTCTAAAGAAAGCTGAGCACTGAAGAATTGATGCTTTTGTACTGTGGTGTTGGAGAAGACTCTTGAGAGTCCC
>NW_011392712.1:0-650 GCF_000754665.1 Bison bison bison
TTGTAGAACTTTCTGTTAGTCTGCAGGTCTTACTCTTCAATGGTTGCTCTGTAAGTAGTATAAATTTCATGGAAGGAGGTGAGCTAAGGGTCTTCCTACTCCACCATCTTGGCCACTCCCTCATTAGACTTTTTACTACATGGCTAAGAAATCCCCAAAATGAATGTTTCCTTCAGCTTTCATAAATACTAGGCCATTTTACCTTTTGCTTGCAACAAAAGCAAAATGTACCATGTAGGACTACATCAAAAATAAAAGCCACTGCCCAACAAAAGAAATAATGAACAAAATGAAAAGGCAAGCTACAGAATGGGAAAAAATATTTGCAAACCATCTATCTGATAAAGGGTTAATATCCAAAATATATAAGGAACTCATAAAACTTAACAGAAAAAACAAATTATCAGATTTAAAATGGGCAAAGAATCTGAATAGCCATTTTTCCAAAGAATATATACAAATGGCCAACCGATACATGAAAAGGTGCTCAACATCACTAATAATCAGGGAAATGCAAGTCAAAACCATGATAAGATATCCTCTCAAATCTGTTAGAAAGTCTGTCTACTATAAAAAGACAAGTCATAACAAATGCTAGCAGAGATGTGGAGAAAATGGAATCTTTGTACACTGATGATGGAAATGTAAAT
>NW_011392713.1:0-623 GCF_000754665.1 Bison bison bison
AAAATATTTTGTGCACCTATACCCAAGGAACGCACAAAGACAGAGTCAGAACTACTTTTGAGTGATTGAGTGTCTCCTGCAGAAGCATGGGTCAGCAATGGCCTAACAGGGAAGAGAGGCTCTGTGTGCTACAGACCTTGTTCATGCAGTTTGTGATATAAGCCCTCTCAGAGGAAGTAACCTTTCAACCCACCAAAAAAGTGGCCTAGCGCACAATCCACAAATTGCAGGATAATTATTCTAAAGAAATTCTTGTACAGGTAAGGAAGTTTTAGGACCACTACAGATTTCTCAACCTGCGGATCTGGCAAAGGGATTGAGAACCCTCAGGGAATTTGACTTTGGAGGCCAGTTGGATTTAATTATAGAACTTCCACAGGACTGAAACAGACTGTTGGAGGGCACAAACAAAACCTTGTGTTCACCAGGAGCCAAGAGTAAGGGCAGTGTCCCCACAAAAGACTGAGTCAGACTTGCTTGTGAGTGTCCAGGAGTCTCCAGCAGAGGCATGGTCCAATAATGGGATGCAGCAGGGTGGTGGGCAATGAATACAGGAGTGCCTGCTCAAGTCCTTTTGAAGAAGGTCCCAATTACTTTCATTACTCATACCATAATTAGGCCTG
>NW_011392714.1:0-642 GCF_000754665.1 Bison bison bison
AACCCACTCCAGTATTCTTGCCTGGAAAATCCTATGGGCAGAGGAGCCTGGTGGGCTACAGTGCATAGGGCTGCAAAGAGTCAGACACGACTGAGTGACTAACATACACAGTGACATTTCATCCCCAGCACTTCAGCCTTTGGCATGCCTGACAACTGTATGAAAAATGGCTGGAGGTATGTAAGCTTGGAGATATTATCAGGTAGCTGACCTCAAATTCTCCATATATGAAAAGAAGAGAGGGTGATGGCATCTGACAAGAAGCAAGATCTAGCAATGCAGAGAAACATTGGGTGCAAGGTCAAGGAGAGACAACTTTGAAAAGAGACAGAAGACTTCCCTGAGAGAGTGAAAAAAGCTGAGATGGAAAGGAGTTAACTCTGGAAAGAAGAAAGAAAAGAATGTCCCAGTCAGAGAGAATATCATATGCAAAATCCTTGGACAGAAAAAAAGTGCCATGAGACTAGATTGCTGAGATTATGGGAGAAACAGGTGAAAAGGGAGACTGGGAGGGAATGGAGAAAATATGCAACACAGGTCTTGCAGGCAAAGTTTAAAAAAAAGCAAATAACAAAATCTCCTGCCTTTATCCAAAAAGAGTTAAAAAATTATTAAAGAGTTTTGGGCAGAGAGATAGAGAGA
>NW_011392715.1:0-515 GCF_000754665.1 Bison bison bison
GTCAAAAAATGGCCAGGACTTCCTTGGTGGTCCAGTGGATTAGAATCTGCCTGCCAATGCAGGGGACACCACTTTGATTCCTGCTCTGGGAAGATCCCATACGCCACAGGGCAAATAAACTCTCACTTCCTAGAGCCTATGCTCCACAACAAAAGAAGCCACCGCAATGAGACAAACTAGAGAAAGTCTGCACTCAAAGACCCAGCACAGCCAAAAATCAATATATTTTTTTTAATTGGCCAGAAGACCTAAATTGACATTTCTTCAAAGAAGACAAATTGATGGCCAATAGGCACAGGAAAAGATGATCAACATCACTTACTATAAAAGAAATGCAAATCAAAAATACAATGATATACCATCTTACATCAGTCAGAATGGCCATCATTAAAAAGTCTACAAATAACACATGTAGAGAAAAGGGAACCTTCCTACACTATTAGTGGGAATGTAAATTAATGCAGCCTTTATGGAAAACAGTATGAAGATTCCTCAAAAATTAAAGTTGTCATATG
>NW_011392716.1:0-683 GCF_000754665.1 Bison bison bison
CCACCCTTTTCAGTCTTATGTTCTGCATCAAAGTGCTTTACAGGGAAACGAAATAGACCTTTAAACCATTCTAGTCAGCTTGCTCCTGAATCTCATAAGGACATTCTTCATGATTATGAAAGTTGAGGATGAAATATATCCTGGGTTAGCATCTTCAGTAAAACAGATCGAGGATTCAAAAATGGGATGTCACTGTTCCGTATATATGTACACAAATGAACTGACAAAAGAGAAAGAGATTCACAGACTTGGTTGCCAGTGGGTGAGGTTGGGGGAGAGATAGTTAGGGAGTTTGGGATCAACAGGTACACACTGTTATGTTTAAAATGGATAACCAACAAGGACCTGCTGTATAGCACAGGGAACTCTGCTCAATGTTATGTGTCAGCCTGGATGGGAGAGGGGTTTGGAGGAGAATGGATACACGTATATGTACAGCTGAGTTCCTCTGCCGTCCACCTGAAACTATCACAGCATTGTTAATTGGCTGTACTCCAATATATTAAAAAAAAAGTTTAAAAATAGGATGTAACTGAAGTCAGCAGGAGAAGAATGCTCCTAAATTTGTATTTATCGTTATTTGGGAGGTAGAAATTGCCAGAATCTTTATCCATTGAAGAATTGAGGCTTTTGAACTGTGGTGTTGGAGAAGACTCTTGAGAGTCCCTTGGACTGCAAGGAGA
>NW_011392717.1:0-393 GCF_000754665.1 Bison bison bison
AGAAAATTGCAGAGGAAGGTAAACTTCCAAACTCATTCTATGAGGCCACCATCACCCTAATACCAAAACCTGACAAAGCTCCCACAAAAAAAAAAGAAAACTACAGGCCAATATCACTGATGAACATTGATGCAAAAATCCTTTACAAAATTCTAGCAATCAGAATCCAACAACATATTAAAAAGATCATACACCATGACCAAGTGGGCTTTATCCCAGGGATGCAAGGATTCTCAATATCCGCAAATCAATCAATGTTATACACCACATTAACAAATTGAAAAACAAAAACCATATGATTTTCTCAATAGATGCAGAGAAAGCCTTTGACAAAATTCAACATCCATTTATGATAAGAACTCTCCAGAAAGCAGGAATAGAAGGAACATACCT
>NW_011392717.1:1579-2725 GCF_000754665.1 Bison bison bison
ATTAGAAGTTTGTCTTGTTTTGTTGTTGTTGTTGTTTAGTCACTCAGTCATGTCCAAGTCTTTGCAACCCATGTCCGACCCATGGACTGTAGCCCACCAGGGTCCTCCATTCACTGGATTGCTCAGGCAAGAATACTGATGTGGGCTGCCATTTCCTTCTCCAGGGCATCTTCCCTATCAAGGGATCAAATGTGCATCTCCTGCATTGTCAGATGGATTCTCTACCACTGAGCCACCAGGGAAGCCAGAAGTTTTCCTACAAATTATTTTTAAAAACATACGAAAAATTTTCATGATCCAGGGCTAGATACAGAAGTAAGCTTGGCACTAAATGCACAATCCATAGGAAGTGAAAAGTATAAGTTTACTCTTTGAAGGATCTTTTTTAAATAAAGATAAAAACACAAGCTAAAGAAACTGGTAGAATAAATTTATTTAATATATGTCCAACAAAAGACTATTACCTAAAATATATAGAGTTCTCAACACTCAAAATTAAATAAAAAATGACCAAGTGCTGAGCAGACACTACACAGAAGAGTAACAAATAAGGGCCTGAAATGATGTTCAACTTCATTAGCCATTTGAAAAATGTAACTAAAACCACAATGATATATCTGAATGACAAAAATAAAAATAAAAATAATAATAGCATCAAATTCTGGTGAGGAAGCAGATAAATTGAGTTGTAAATATATTTCTTGTGGAGAGGTTAACCAATATAGTATAGCTAATTTTGAAATAGTTTGGCATTTCTTATAAACTAAACTGCATTTACCATACAATCCAGCAACTGCGCTTTGGAAAATTTGTTAAAAATTTATTGTTTCCCCATTAATTTTTCTTGACAGCCTGGTTGAAAATCAATTATGACATAAATATAAATGATTATTTCTAGTGTCACAACTCTATTCCATTGATCTATATATTTATGTATATGGTTATGTTGTTATGTCAATTATCTTCATTACTGTTACTATGTAGTAAAGTTTGAAAAAGGAAAAATTTCTTCATCCAGATGGTGTCCAATTTCATCGATTTATTTCAGGATTGTCTTGGCTATGCTGGGACCTGTGCCTTTCAATATGTATTTTAGGATCAATTTGTCAATTTGTGCAAGAAATAAAACAAAACAACACTCCGGAG
>NW_011392717.1:4154-4551 GCF_000754665.1 Bison bison bison
GAAAGAAATCAAAGAGGACACTAATAGATGGAGAAATATACCATGTTCATGGATCGGAAGAATCAATATAGTGAAAATGAGTATACTACCCAAAGCAATCTATAGATTCAATGCAATCCCTATCAAGCTATCAATGGTATTTTTCCCAGAGCTAGAACAAATAATTTCACAATTTGTATGGAAATACAAAAAAACCTCGAATAGATAAAGCTATCTTGAGAAAGAAGAATGGAACTGGAGGAATCAACCTGCCTGACTTCAGGCTCTATTACAAAGCCACAGTTATCAGGACAGTATGGTACTGGCACAAAGACAGAAATATAGATCAATGGAACAAAATAGAAAGCCCAGAGATAAATCCATGCACATATGGACACCTTATCTTTGACAAAGGAGG
>NW_011392717.1:4651-5489 GCF_000754665.1 Bison bison bison
TTTCAACAATATTTTGTAGTTTTCAGTGTAAATATATTCCATTTACACAAATATTTTAAGTACTTTTCTCACCAATTGGAAAAGAAATAGCTTTCTAAATTTTTTTGAATTGCTCTTGTATAGAAATAAAAATTGAAATTTTTTTAAATATTGAACTTTTATCCTACAACTTTGTTGAACTTATTGATTGGTTCATGAAATTCACTAGTGAATTCCTTAGGATTATTTGTATGTGATATCAGGTTATATGAGAATAGAGATAGTTTCACTTGTTCCTTTACAATCTGTATACCTTTAATATATTTTCTTTGTATAACAAATTGTTTAGAAATTATAGTAGAATGTTAAATAAAAGGGACAAATCTGTATAGCCTTACATTTTTGGTGATGTTACATGAGAAAAATTCAATCTTTTACCATTTAGTATAATGTTAACTGCAGGAATTTTTTGTAGATGCCTTTTATCAGATTGAGGAAGTACTCATCTATTCTTAGGTCACTGAGAATTTTAATAATGAACGTGTATGAAATTTTGTCAAATGTTTTTTTTTCTGCATATATTAAGATCATGTGTTTTTTTGGTGTGTTTTATTCTATCATGTATTTTATTGACTTTTTTTCATATTTTGAATCAATTTTGTATTCTTGGGATAAATCTCACTTGGTGTTGCTAAAATAGTCTTTTTTTGTATATTCCTGGATTAGGCATTCTAATATTGTTCAGGGTCTCTGTATCTGTGTTCATAATGGATATTGATCTATAGTTTCATTTTCTTGCAAATTTGTTCTGATTTCTTTCAGTATAATCTGACCTTGTAAAATCAGTTAATAAGTACTC
>NW_011392717.1:5589-5966 GCF_000754665.1 Bison bison bison
CAAGATCAAAACTATTTTCATAATAATACTAAAACAATTTTTACTTTTCCATTGTATTGATATTTGCACTGATGGTACAAAAGCTATGGAGGGTAAAACTTCTGATGCCTTAATATCAATCAAGGCAGTTGTATCAAAGTATACAAGTATTCTTCATTGCCATAAATTTATTTGTTAAAAAAAAGGAGTTTCTCTTAATAATGTCCTCAATAGATGCAGAGAAAGCCTTTGACAAAATTCAATATCAATTTATGATAAAAAATCTCCAGAAAGCAGAAATAGAAGGAACATACCTCAACATAATAAAAGCCATATATGACAAACTCACAGCAAACATTATCCTCAATGGTGAAAAATTGAAAGCATTTCCCCTAAAG
>NW_011392717.1:6066-7349 GCF_000754665.1 Bison bison bison
AATATATATTTAATAGGTACATTTAATATATGTCTATATATATTAAAATTTCAACAGCAATTTCATCTGGAATTTAACTGGAATTTCATCACTTACACAGGCTTTCTTTGTAATGATGCTTCCTAAGGCCCACTTGACTTTGCATTCCAGGATGTCTGGTTCTAGGTGAGTGATCACACCATTGTGGATATCTCAGCCACACTGAGACCTAATTTCTTGTACATGATGTCTTCATACTGGCTAATGATGTCAAATATCAGATAGTTCAAGAAGGTATTGAATAAAGATCCATCAGAATGTGTGATTATGATGCATTTGACAACCTTTAATAAACCAATTTTAGTACAGAAGAGGTAGTGGAAGCCAGGTATCAGGTATTGCATTGGCATAAGGAAAATGCAATTATTCAAGTGAGGAAGGTAAAAGGTTAGTATATAGTTAACCTTTCAAACTTTGAAGAAAGACTATACTAAGCTCAAATACAGTCTATTAATCCTGGGCCTATTAACTGACTTCTCTGAATGTCAATTTCCTCAGGAGTAAAATGTAAACTTCTGTCTTGCAGTATTGTTGTGAGGGTTACATATAATGGATGTAAAACGTTTTATATATCAATATTAGGCATTTATTCTTTAAAGGAATTGAGGAAAGAGTTATGATTCAAAGGAGGCTAGTGCTGTAAGAGAGGATAGTCAAAATTATTTGACCCAGTGCCTATTAAATGTAAGTACCAGGAGTGGTACTTACATTTTTGGGGGGATTCCATATTTCTTTCAAATTTTGATGAAAGCTTTGAATTCTCTTCTAGAAAATTTCACGTACACACAAACTTTTACAAGTAATTTCAGTAGCTTCACTGGTCCCATGAAGGTTAAAAACAATAATTTACATGTATTGAATGTTTACTATATGTCAGACACTACTATCAGTTCTTCACATACATGAACCTGTGCTCTTTTTAAAATGAAGAGATAGGCTCATACAGGTTAAGAAAGTTGCTTAAGGTCACACAACTAGTAAGTAGGAGGGCTAGGAATCAAACCCAAACCACTCTATTATGTTACTTTATAAATTCATATGCTGAAACGCCATAGGTAAAATGATATTATTTACAGAACAATTTTCAATAGTAAGAAATTATAGACCATTAAATAACCAGTGGAAAAGAATTAAATAAATTATTAAATAGTCAAATTGTAAAAAATTATTGGTACCTCTATTTTTACAGATAAACAATTATATCTAAGATAATTTACTAAGTGGAAAATCAAAATGCAGATGGA
>NW_011392717.1:7449-8046 GCF_000754665.1 Bison bison bison
ATGTAGTATACTACTTTCTAGTATAAAAAACAAGAGAGCAAACACATGTGTGTGCTTGTATGTGCATAGAGTATCTGTCAAAGCATAGATAAGGACCTAAATATGGTGGTTGCCTCTGAAAGAGCGAAGTTGAGTAAATCTGATCACAGTCTGCATTGTATTATACCACTACGTGTACACATCTCTAAACCTTCTAAATTAGGTTTCAAATTACTTAAGAGCAAGGACTTATTTATCACTGAATCCACCCAAACATATCCTAGAACAAGACCTTGAATTCAAATGAATAAAGGAAAATAAAGACAGAGGAGAAAGCAAAGAGTATACCAAAGGTACATTTGAAGGCAGCCAAAAACGACCTACAGGGAACATATCACTTTCACATTAATGTTAGAATAATATAATATACCATTATTCCCAGCATTAAATGTTGTTTAACTATATCTATAGCTATTTAATCATTATATTTTGACTAAAATTTTAAACAGTGCCCTATATGGTTACCTATGAAACATGATTTGAGACATGGATTCATAAGGTGTGCTCTGTGGATCCTTGAGGGTATTAAGACTTTTAGTGAGCCCTCAAGATCAAAAC
>NW_011392717.1:8146-8647 GCF_000754665.1 Bison bison bison
CAATGGAACAAAATAGAAAGCCCAGAGATAAATCCATGCACCTATGGACACCTTATCTTCGACAAAGGAGGAAAGAATATACAAGGGAGGAAAGCCAATCTCTTTAAGAAATGGTCCTGGGAAAACTGGTCAAACACTTGTAGAAGAATGAGACTAGAACACTTTGTAACACCATACACAAAAATAAACTCAAAATGGATTAAAGATCTAAGCATAAGACCGGAAACTATAAAACTCCTAGAGGAGAACATAGGCAAAACACTCTCCGACATACATCACATCAGGATCCTCTATGACCCACCTCCCAGAATATTGGAAATAAAAGCAAAAATAAACAAATGGGACCTAATTAAACTTAAAAGCTTCTGCAAAACAAAGGAAACTATTAGCAAGGTGAAAAGGCAGCCTTCAGAATGGGAGAAAATAATAGCAAATGAAGCAACTGACAAACAACTAATCTCAAAATATACAAACAACTCTTGCAGCTCAATTCCAGAAAAT
>NW_011392717.1:10073-10426 GCF_000754665.1 Bison bison bison
GGTACCATTTCATGCCAGTCAGAATGGCTGCGATCCAAAAGTCTACAAGCAATAAATGCTGGAGAGGGTGTGGAGAAAAGGGAACCCTCTTACACTGTTGGTGGGAATGCAAACTAGTACAGCCACTATGGAGAACAGTGTGGAGATTCCTTAAAAACCTGAAAATAGAACTGCCTTATGACCCAGCAATCCCACTGCTGGGCATACACACTGAGGAAACCAGAATTGAAAGAGACACGTGTTCCCCAATGTTCATCACAGCACTGTTTATAATAGCCAGGACATGGAAGCAACCTAGATGTCCATCAGCAGATGAATGGATAAGAAAGCTGTGGTACATATACTCAATGGAG
>NW_011392717.1:10526-11762 GCF_000754665.1 Bison bison bison
CTCCAAGTTAGGTCTCCACAGAGCACCAAGTAGAGTCCCTGTGCTAAATTGTAGGTTCTCATTAGTCATCTATTTTATACGTAGTAGTGTATATGTGTCATTCCCAATCTCCCAGTTCATTCCACCTCTCCTTACCTCTTGGTGTCCACACATTTGTTCTCTATGTCTGTGTTTCTATTTCTGCTTTGCAAATAAGATTATTTCTACCCTTTTTCTCAACTCCACATATATAAGTTAATATGCAATATTCGTCTTTCTCTTTCTGACATGCTTTACTTTGTATGACAGTCTCTAGATCCATCCACGACTCTGTAAATGACACAATTATATTCCTTTACATGGTTGAGTAATATTCTATTGTATATATGTATCACATCTTCTTTATTCATTCCTCTGTTTCTGGGTATTTAGGTTGCTTCCACGTCCTGGCTACTGTAAATAGTGTTGCAATGAACACTGGGATGTATGTATCTGTTTGAGTTATGGTTTTCTCTGGGTATATGCTCAGGGGTAGGATTGCTGGATGGATAAAAGTCTTTTTAATGTTTTGTGTAAAAACAAATAGGGAGTATATACAATGTACTTCTGCCACACATTGAAGTATAATGGTTGTCTCAAAGAAAAACACTTGTAAATTATTTAAGGTTTGTGCTGAACTAGACACTCTTGCACAGAACATCCTTTTTACTTGAAAGAAGGATGGAAAGAAGATTATGGTTTTTCAAATTTGAGTATTTGGCAGACATTCCTTAGAAATGATCATAGTAAACGTGTCACTTCAAGGAAAAACAACTGATAAGTGTTTGTTGCCAATGTTAAAACTTAAATTTTCAAGTAAGTTAGAAATATGGACAACTTTCACCCATCATGCTATCCTTGATGGTTTCCTATTACTTACAGACTTTCTGATGAAATCAGTGGTGATGGTAACAAATGTGATGAATTTTTGATTCTGTGTAGTGAATGATATCAACAGTAGCATAACTCAATGAACCAACATGTTCCAAAGCAAGTTGTTACAAATAATGCACGGCTAAATGATCCATTCAAAATACAAGCTATATCAATTTTATTAAAATAGAATAGGAAAAATTCCTTGATGGGTTTTCAGAATTCAAATTGCAATTATCCTGTAAAAGACTGCTGCTAAGTCACTTCAGTCGTGTCCGACTCTGTGCAACCCCATAGATGGCAGCCCATCAGTCTCCCCCTTCCCTGGGATTCTCCAGGCAAGAA
>NW_011392717.1:11862-19389 GCF_000754665.1 Bison bison bison
GAGTGGATTGCCATTTCCTTCTCCAATGCATGAAAGTGAAGAGTGAAAGTGAAGTCACTCAGTCGTGTCCGACTCTTAGCGACCCCATGGACTGCAGCCCATCAGGCTCCTCCATCCATGGGATTTTCCAGGCAAGAGTACTGCTAGTTTATTTTTGGTGTTGTTACAAAGAATAGTGCTTGTGCTAACTTGTTTCAGTCATGTCTGAATCTTTGCAACCATATGGACCTTAGCCCATCAGGCTCCTGCTTTGGCAAGCAGATTCATTACTGCTGAGCCACTGAGAAAGCCCTCTTACAAAGAATATGTACAATTAAATAAAAATATTATTAAAATGCTCACCATTTTTCATCTCATTCATATGAGATCATATATTTTCTCCTAAATTACAACCAAAACAATATATCACAACAGACTGAATGAAAAAAATAAAGGTATTAGAGTCCAGATATTTTCTGTTAAGGAGGTTTGCAAAAATACAAAACATTGTCGCTTTTTTTTTTTTTTTTTGCAAATTAGTTCTATCTCACAAAATAGGTGTTACTTATGTTAACATACAATTTTTATTATTTTAAGTGGATTAATAAACTAAAGTTTTTTATTAAAGTATAGTTGACTTACAATATTGTGTTGGTTTTAAATGTACACAAAGCAATTATATTTAGATTATATTCCATTATAGGTTATTGCAAGATATTGAATATATTTCCCTGTGCTATGCAGAAAATCCTGTTTCTCATCTATTTTACATATAGTAGTTTGTATCTGTTAGTCCCATACCCCAAAGGATTCCCAGGTGGTGCTAGTGACAGAGAACCTGCTTGCCAGTGCAGGAGATATAAGAGACACAGGTTCAATCCCTGGGTCAGGAAGATCCCCTGGAGAAGGACATGGCAACTCACTTCAGTATTCTTGCCTGGAGAATCCCATGGACAGAGCAGCCTGGTGGGCTACAGTTCATGGGGTTGCAAAGAGTTGGACATGACTGAAGTGACTTAACATGTGCACAGTCCTATACCCTGATTTGTTCCTCCCCACATCATCTCCCCTTCAATAATCATGTTTGTTTTCTATGTTATCAATTTTTAATGTCTAGTATGGGAAATATTGATAGTGTTGAAACAAATAGACAAATTTTGTTTGTTGAAACAAAATAGCCAGATATTTTTCCAGCAAACATGGGTTTATCAGGATCAACAGAGAATTGCAATTTGGGGGTCTATAAACATGATGTGCCAAGTGTAAGTCCCTACACAGAAAGGGAAGGAGAGTGCTTTATAGAGAGGAAAAGGAAGCTGGGAGGGTGATAATAAACAAAGAGTCTGTGTCTTTTCATTCACTGAATACTTGCTAGGAAAGAAGAGGAGTCTTTCTGGGCTCAGTCATAGTTGTAGAGCTTGAGAGCTTCACCTTCTGGACTCCCAACTCTAAGCTTTTGTTTATTACTTACAATAGATACAACCCATATAAGCAAAAACATTTTGGGGATTCCAAATAATTTTTAAGAGTGTAAAGGGGTCTGAGAGAAAAAGCTTGAGAATTGCTTATTTGGAGAATTTTATTTAATTGCTGATTTGAAGAATCTTTGCCACTTGTCAATGCCTGAAATTTCAGACACTTGGAATCCATTCGCATGTGTTTGCAGTGTCCAAATCCTAAAAAAACTTCCCGTTTTACTGTTAAAGACCTAATCACATCAAATTCTTTTGTGACAGCAGGATCCCAGAGAGTCTAGAAGGCACCATATCCTTGGAGAGAAAGCTGAACAAAAAGGCCAGAAAAAGAAGGTAGGACACAAATATAGCCTTCACCTATTCCACCACTTTCCTAGTGAAATACATAAAGTTAGTAAGCCTCATAGCAAGGAACCCAAAATAAGAAACCTAGAGAAGAAATATTTTTCCTCATCCCTTGGCTTTTTGCCCATTGTTTATAACTTTGATTATATAAAAACAATTCACAACATCTATATACAACCAGCCAGTTAGCTGAAGAAACCTTCTTCTTATGGAAATTTTCTGAAATACATTTCTTTAGAAATTCACAACCTGTGAGACTAACCATTTTCCTTTTCAGGATTGTAGGTTCCTCAGAGGGGGTCTCAAGAAGTTGCCCTATGCTTATATTTGTCTTCAAAACAAGCTTCTGGGGTTCAGGGAAAGTAATTCCTCTTCCAGTTGCAAAGTAAGGTCTTCCCACTGGAGAGAAATATTTTAGTGTATGAATCAAAAAAAAGTTTTAGTGAAAAATATGCAAAAACTAAACCCCTTCAAAGACTGCTTGTGAAGATTCCTACTTGTGAAGATTCACTTCCTCTTTCATTTTTATTGATTACAGTTTTGTGTTCTTTTAAGAAAACTAGTTCTTTTGAAATTACTCTTTATCTTCATTCTTACTTAACTAAGAGTATTCTTAATTAATGCTCTTGTTATTAATACCTTAAATTTAAATTATTGGTGTTTCCTCCATTAGGGCTCTCCAACTCCTGTTTCATCTTTTTCCCAACGCATTCTGTGCACCTTTGTCTCAGTAATCCTTCAGGAAGTGGTAGTAAAGAGGTTGGGCTTTGGAGTCAGACATACTCGGATCTGAATCTCTCCTCTCACACTTATTTGTTGTATGATATTAGGAAAGTTAACTTCTCTGTGCTTCAGTTTATTTATGGCTAAGACAGGACATAATATTAGTCCCTATTCCTTAGGATTATTCTGAGGATTAAGTAAAATGATGCATGCAAATTGCTTAAAATGGTGACCAGTACAAAGTACACACACTAAATAAGACTTTTTAATTTCCCCCTCTCAGCTCTGTTTAAAAGCATTCAATGATTTCTTTTATCCTATGGCTTCTATGCTCTTAAGTTCTTCTTTGTATGGTTTCACCCTCAAAGTTTCTTTCCTTCTGTTCCTTAGCATGCCCTTGCAGTAGTCAAAATTTTGTCCTCACTGTCACACAAATAGTATGCTTATTCTTCTTTCACATCCTTAGCAATATTTCTTCTCTCTCCTGGAGTCCTTTGACTTCCCTTCTCTCTTTAAGATGATATTTGTTAAATTTACGATATGCAAATCTCTCTCTCTATTATTTTTGTTATATCTACTTACCCTCCATGGAGAAGGACAAGGAAGCCTGGTGTGCTGCAGTCAATGAGGTCGCAAAGAGTCAGACATGACTGAGCAACTGAATTGACTGACTTACCCTCTATACTTTTATTTGTGTGTGTGTTGCTTAATCAAACTTTTTAAAACTTAGCTACCTACTTTAGCTTCATCTTAAGTAGTATTATGCATGAAATCATAGATGTGAAGTACAATTTTATTACATTTTAGAGCCTTAAAAACAAACTGTATAACTTGAAAATGTTTAAAAAGGCATTCCTTGTACCACCCAAAATAAACTTGCATGTCTCCAGTGGGACATGGTTCACTCATTGCAAATACTTCTGAAACCAAATTTGTCTATTGAGCAAAGACCAGCCAATCTTCCCAGATTTAGCCTGTACTGAACTCATCTTAACTTCCACATAATTTAGTAGTAAATCATACTGTTTATGTTTTCTAATTTGTTTATGAGTGATTAACCTGTTACTTAAACTATGTATTCTTGGAAGCTAGAGGACATATTTTACGCTTCTGAATCCCACTCTTCCCACTAAGTATACCAAATCAATCATTGTTATAGCTCCATAAGTATCTATTGAATGATTATTTTTGGAAAAGTGCAGGAATAATCTGTGTTTACAGAATCAGATATAGGAAATTCTTAAAGACAGTTTATCTGAAGCAATTAATACTCACTAGTTCTGATGGAATGGAGAAGATGATGGCACCCCACTCCAGTACTCTTGCCTGGAAAATCCCAAGTATAGAGAAGCCTGGTAGGCTGCAGTCCATGGGGACGCTAAGAGTTGGATATGACTGAGCGACTTCACTTTCACTTTTCACTTTCATGCATTGAAGAAGGAAATGGCAACCCACTCCAGTGTTCTTGCTTAGAGAATCCCAGGGATGGGGGAGCCTGGTGGGCTTCCATCTATGGGGTCACACAGAGTTGAACACGACTGAAGTGACTTAGCAGCAGCAGCAGCAGTTCTGATGGAAAAGGAATTGAAATCACAACTCACTCTTTCCTCTTTTTTTTTCACTGTTTGTTATACTATTGTTCCAGAAAGAATTGAAGATAGTTTAAAAGGATGCATACTATAGTAAGATATATAAATGAATAATAGGTGGACATAACAAAGAAAAAATAGAAAAGGTCATAAAATTAAAGCCATGAAAGAAAAGTACACCATAAAAATATCTCCAAACTTGCAATCAGCAGACCTAAATTAGGTCCATGGTTTTCAGCAGACTCTATAAAAAGGATACATGTCACAATTATCACTATCTGTTAGGAATTTAATCAAACCAATTAGGAAAAATCTAGCTCTTCCCAATATCCCTTTTAGAAAACATAGTGTATTGTAACAAATGATATCCTCAACAATAGCTATCACACCTAATACACTGTTGCGGTTAGCGAAGACATAAGAGCCTTTGAAGCAACAACTCATAAACTTTCCCAGATCTAGTAAAGATATTATGCCCCAGTTAAACTTTGAAAGTGTACATATGAGAAAAGGGAAGAATTCAGAACTATGAGCAAAATGGGGAAGCTGAACTATTTTTTTAGACTCTTATGACTGGTTATTTTTACTACTTGGTTTGAGATGATAATAAGTCTTAGATTATCAGTCATACTCAATAGTTAGAAGATGTTCTTCTAAAAGTTAATTGGAGATGATTATTAAATTATCATTTTTCTGGTTTGTGTACAGTTTTGCTCCTTTTAACTAACATTCAAAATTTTAGCTGAGTTAAAATATCCTTTGCCAAAAGTGGGTCACTGACTTCTGAGCTACTTTTGTTTCCCTTTTTAGAACTAATGAAAGGAGAAGATACTTGCGTGCAAGAGAGCAATGAAGCAAGCTGGCAAGCCATTTTCTTTGCAATGTTAAGATGTTGTCTGGGAAATGAAGGTAGTGGTAATGACTATAGCTAATTGTCAGGAAAGGGTTCTTTTTATCCTTTTGTCCTAAGGTTTGGCTTTAAAAATCAACAGGTCTGAAATTTTCTTTGGCCCGAGAAAGATCATAGCTTAGGAAAACTGGCTCATGTTTCCCCAGCTCAGAAAGGATGAATTTGTAACAGAAAGACAGTTTAATATTAATAATTTATACTTAAGATTAGAACTACCAAATGGAATGAAACATGTGTTGGCCTATCAGTGCATTCTCCTTTCAGTAGGTATGCCAAGTCAGCAAACTAAATTAACAGATTGGAGCTGTATAAATATATAAAATAAGAGTTAAGAAGGGGATTGTGAGGTCAGGCATGTTTCATTTGATATACCTCAGCCAGGATGGGTACCCTCTTCCTTTACCAGTTCTTACAAGCCATGGCTTTTTCATCAATCAGTTAAAGTTCTCAGTTTCTAGTGATGAAAGTGTATCTTTTCCATCTCTCTATGCCCTTGAAATTTATATTGGTGATCTCTGAGTGTCGGGCATTGCTCCATGATTCTAGTTTTACAGGGAGATCCAGGTTGCCTTTTACAAAAATTTTGTCATCCACTTGCTTCTTTAATCAGCCCTATCCGTAAATCTGAATGCTAGTGTTTGATTTAACCAGCAGTATTTTTTTTCTCCTTTGTTATTATTATTACCCAGAAGTCTCTTTGCAGTTCTAGGCCCTGGATTCTAAATGCAATTTCCTCACATGCCCACAGAGGTTTGTGTTGCTTTGCAAGACTTGTTTTTCAGAACTACTCTATAGTCCCCAAGTGTATGATCTTTCTTTACTTGCATACTTTTAAAGGCCCCACAGACATCACAGAAACTGAAACCTTGGTACATTGGTAAATTGGAGGGAGACTGTAGGATATACGGTTCATTTATTTATTCATTATTTGAATATTTTTTCATTCATTCTTTCACTTTTTCATTCAACAATCATTCATGAAAGTGCCTGTGCTAGACTAGTTAGAAATACAAGAACAAGTCAGATATGATTTTTGCCCCTAAGCAGTTTGCAGTACACTAAGAAAGCCTTGAGATGAAAGGCTGAAGGAAGGGTACTACAATTGGAAGGAATAGCTTAAGCAAATGTAGTCCTACTGCTATTAGTTCTGACACATATTCTTGAAGTTTTCTCACTCTTTACCTCTCAGGTTTGAAAAAATTGCTCTTTTCTTGTTCTTAGATAAACTGTATTCAGATTTTGCCTCAGAATCCCATCTTAACATAGAGCTTACTGGAATATAGTGAAATGGATAGGCATGTGGGTTGTGCTGGAAGGAGATAGGGTAAGAAACAATGAGGAAAGCTGGTATGTAGTCATCATTTGATTTTGCACATTCTTTGGCTCTCAGCTTTTTGAATTTCTTTGCACCAACAAAATAAAAACTAAATAAAACGAGTAATATCTTCTGCTCAAGGGACTTACCTTTAGGTTTCTGTGGTGAGACACCAAATGCACTCAACTTCCTCTTTCAATAACAAATTTGTCAGTTATCAGTAGGCTCCGAGCCACCAAGAGTTAGACTTTTTCACCACCAACTCCCTGCAAAGAAACAAGCCCAGCAAGGCTCCAAGGTAAGTTTCAGCTTAACATATGGGAACTGGTAAAATTCCACGTGGGAAGGTTGGTGGGGGCATGAAGATCCAAGACAAGGGCAGACATGAGACCAGTGTCCAATTTTAAAATGGTCTCTGGCCTCTTTCAGACTTATTACAGCAGGAGCAATGGTGATTTTCCTTGGTTCTGATTAGAATACAAAGTTAAGGTTAATGCCATTAGTCCACACCATTATTACAGGATCAAGGAGTCTGTGATGCAGCTCACTCTTTGCTGAGGGCTCTTTGCTTCATTATCATTCAGGTAAGACAGCACAAAGTGGTAAGGAAAGAGTACATTCAGTAATATTTATTGGGACAGCTTGACCTATTCGGCCAGAAAAAGAGGATTTGGATTTCTGCTCTGTAGTTGCTTAATAATCATAGATTTTGGAGATGAAGGAGCTCCTAGGGATCCAAATCCCTCACAATACAGATGGGAAAACTGAGAGGCTATGAAATGAAGACATTTGAGATCACCCAGCTGGTCAGTGGCAGAGCTGGAACTAGAACATATGTCTTCTAAATCATGGTCTCTTTTTTCTACAGAAGCCTGTATCTCCCAGAGAATACTGTAAATATATTTATAACTATGTTGGATTGTAGGTTAGGAAGGAAGAAAATATCCCAGATGACAAACTCTGTTAAAATTATTTCAATCTGTTCAAAGGCATTTCTTGATCCTTTGAAAGCTGTATTTTGACCCAATTTCAGACCTACTAGATAACAGAGCTCCCAGAAGTGGTGCCTATCTTTTCAGCAGTTATCATTCTTATTATGTTGAGTGCTAGCAACCTTTCTGGTTCTGAGCTAAGATGACTGAATCTAAAGAAAACTTCCAGTTGAGGAATTCTTCAAGGTGAACTGTGCCA
>NW_011392717.1:19841-20042 GCF_000754665.1 Bison bison bison
ATGACTGGCAGGAAGTCTATGCTTTATTTAAAAACTCTTGCTAAAAATGTCTACTTATATTTCAAGTCAGGATATTTTGCATTTAAATTTTCATCTAGTATTGATTCACATGCATCACAGGCAGAGTGATGAAATATACGGACCAAAGTGCAGAAAGAAACCTTGATTTTAGTTCAAGTTCTGTCAAAGATTCACTTTTGG
>NW_011392717.1:20142-23298 GCF_000754665.1 Bison bison bison
TCTGAGTCTCAGTAGTCTCATCTATAATAAGGTGGGGGCTTGAAATAGTCTTTTAATTTCCTTCCTAGTAGAGTGGTTTGACTCTAGGCTCCTGGTGCCTGAGAAGAGTATATCATGAAGTGGTAAATAATGAGACAGTAGGGAAATCTAACTACAGTTAGAACCTTCTGGAAATACAGTCTAGCTTTCAAAGGGAACTCAGTAATCTATGCTGAGGGCCACTATACTTCTTTCAGAGTAATGCCATCATGAGAGTTTTAACTTTTAGACCACAGGCAAGTGTTTTGTAAATAATTTCCTTTTTTTAAATAATAAAATGAAAACACACAAGGGAAAGAATTATGAAATCTGATTTACACACTGACAGTGTCACTTAATCAGTATTTCTTAATCTTTTAAATGAAAAGTTCCATTTGAAAAACATAAAAGTCTTACTGCAAAGTTATTGTGGACTTGACTAATTAGGAACTAGATCCTGATCCTGGACTCCTAAAAAGACTTATCCCATCACATTGACATTTTCCAAGTACTGTGGGACAAACAGGCAAAAAGATTTTTGTAGATCTGTGCTTTCAGTTTGTATTATACGGAAAATAATTTTGATTTCCAAATGTATTTACCATAATAAGGATCTTTTTTTCAAGTAATACATGTTTCCCACTCTTTTACATTAAGAATTATTGCATTAATCCTACTCAATATTTCTCACACCTATGCTTTTGGGGAGATTTTCTAAACTCAGAAAAGTACACGATCCAACCAAAAGCTCATGGAGGTTACTCTCAGTACAAGTAAAGTATAAATGAACTAACATTTATTTAATGTATACTGTGTACCAGACAGGATTATCGATATGTTTTCTACTTTTTTGTCATTGTTGTTCACTCAGTCCTGTCTGACTATTTGTGGGATGGACTGCAGCACACAAGGCTTCCCTGTTTTTCACTATCTCTTGGAGTTTGCTTAAACTCATGTCCATTCAGTCGATGATGCCCCTTCTCCTCCTGCCCTCAATCTTTCCCAGCACTAGAGTCTTTTCCAAAGAGCCGGCTCTTTTTATCAGGTAGTCAAAGCATCAGTCCTTCCAATGAATATTCAGGGTTGATTTCCTTTAGGATTGACTGGTTTGATCTTGAAAGTGAAAGTGAAGTCACTCAGTTGTGTCTGACTCTTTGCAACCCCATGGACAGTGGCCTGCACCAGGCTCCTCTGTCCATGGGATTTTCTAGGCAAGAGTACTGGAGTGGGTTGCCATTTCCTCCTCCAGGGAATCTTCCCGACCCAGGGATCGAACCCAGGTCTCCTGTATTGTAGACAGACGCTTTACCATCTGAGCCACCAGACTCCTTAATCATGTACATTTCTTATTTAATCTTTTCAATGGTATATTTAAAGGTACTATGACCCTAATGTTATAAATGAGGAAACTGAAGCCACTAAATATGAAGTGAGTCATTTCAGGCTGGAGAGCTAATAAGTGAGTCAAGACATTACCCTAGGTCTGTCTAAAGAACATGATTCTTTCCATCTGCAAAATACTGCCCCAAATGCAAAAATGATGAATAATTAGGCCTCCTTCTTATCTGATTAAAAATCCAATAAAGATACATGCATGGAAGTTCAATTCAAATTTTATTTAATTCATTTTAAGGATAAAAATAATTTTCACTTCTAATTTATAGGGGAAATGTCTAGACTTGGAGAACATTTCTGAACTTCTATATTTCTGAAATCAAGGCAGGTTATTTACAGTTGATTTTAATTAACTCAGGAAATGGTAGAGCTCCAAATTCCAGTTGCTCTTCTTTGGCTGTGGTTATGAATGATTGAATGAAGGACACTGTGCGCATGGGTATCTGACTGGCTTGGGTAGTTCATGTGAGACTTTTATGATTCAAATAAGAAGAAAAATGCTAAAAAAAAAAAAAAAAAAAAAAAAAGGCAAGTTACATTCCCAAATGGCCGGTGAATATTCTCCCCTGGAAAGTGGGGAGGTCCCCTATCAGCAACCTTTCTCTAATTTTCTCTTTTCCTCCCAAGATAATAAGCCCACATGCTGGTCCTATTATCAAAGAAAATAGGAGACACATATTTGATTTTTGACATTTGATAAATTTGTTCACTTAATGGTATTACTGACTTAGTGATGAGAGATGAAGAGAGGGAGAGGACTGAGAAGCTAAAGCTTTGTAGAACTGAGTGGTTACCTCGATGCCAGAAGCCTAGATTCCACACTCTTCACTCTGCCATTTGTATAGCACTCAGGTAAATGTGATAAATGTGATGACTTCTTTGAGTCTCACTTTTGTGATCTGTAGAATGGGAATGACCTAATTTGTTATATATATATATATATATACACACACATACATATACATATAGTGTAATACATATATATGAACTTTAAATAATAATAGCAATTATAGTTGTAATAATGCTTTGTAAAGTGCAGGTAGGTTGAGATGGTGACAGTTGCATTAATGATGGAAGTGGCAGTGCTGATGGTATTAGTTAGAGGCAGGGGTTTAGAGAGTCCAGGCCCATAAAGTCATGGCAAGTTAGAGCAGAAGGTAGTTAAGATCATACAGTTCATATTATTTTATCTTAATAATGAGGGAAATGAAACTCGCATAAAGGAAGGGGAAGTAGTATAGCTCCAAATCCAGTGTTCTTTATAATATATTTTACAGCTTCTGAGTCTTCCCCATCTTACATGACTTGTTACATTTGGCTCACTACTATTAGGGCTTTCCAGGTGGCTCAGTGGTAAAGACTCTGCCTGCCAATGCAGGAGACTCAGGACACATGGTTCAATCCCTGGATCAGAAAGATCTAGAGAAGGAAATGGCAATCCACTCCAGTATTATTGCCTGGAGGATCACACGGACAGAGGAACATGGAGAGCTACAGTCTATGGGTTTGAAAAGAGTTGGAGATGACTGAACAAATGAGCATACAATACTCTTATAAATCCATCATTCCAGTACTTTATCCATAGATCTATTGTGGTTTGGGTTCATAAGCAAAACTTGTTAAAGATTCCTGGTTTTGATAGTACCGTACCCAGACACCTGGTGGCAATCATTTGCCATATATGTGCAGTGATACATCACTTCATGAGAAATAGAAAGGGAAAAAGTGAAAACAGTGACAAAT
>NW_011392717.1:23398-24858 GCF_000754665.1 Bison bison bison
AGAGACATTACTCTGCTGACAAAGGTCCATATAGTCAAGGCTATGGTCTTTCCAGTAGTCATGTAAGGATGTGAGAACTGGACAAGAAAGAAGGCAGAACGCTGGAGAATTGATGCTTTTGAACTGTGGTGCTGTAGAAGACTCTTGAGAGTCCTTTGGAAAGCAAGGAGACCAAACCAAAGATCTTAAAATAAATCAACCCTGAATACTCTTTGGAAGGACTGATGCTGAAGCTGAAGTTCCAATACTTGGGCCTCTGGATGCGAACAGCTGACTGATTAGATAGAACCCCGATTCTGGGAAAGATTGAAGGCAGAAGGAGACGAGGACAACAGAGGATGAGATGGTTGGAGGGAATCACTGATTCAATAGACATGAACTTGAGCAAACTCCCAGAGATGGTGAGGGACAGGGAAGCCTGGCATGGTGCAATCCATGGGATCACAGAGGCAAATACAACTTGGTGACTGAACAACAACAAAAACATAGTCATAAAAGTGCTAGACATACAACTGAGATTATTAGCATCTTCGCCTCTGAAGAATGGTTTTATCCATATAAGTGTGACTTTAACCTATTTTTGTGCAACAAATTGCTTCCAAAGGAAAATTTTTAGCTTTCTCTGCTCATGAAGAGCCTCATTATGACTGAAATTTTAATAACTGAGACTTTGAGGAAGAAGCAATAATTTTGAGTCTTCATTTTCTGATCTATAAAAGGGTATGAAAGTGTTAGTTGCTCAGTCGTGTCTGACTCTTTGCAACCCCATGGACTGTAGCCCATCCAGGTTGCTCTGTCTGTGGAATTCTCCAGGCCAGAATACTGGGGTGGGTTGCCATTCCCTTCTCCAGGAAATCTTCCAGACCCAGGGTTCGAGCCAAGGTCTCCTGCACTGCAGGCAGATTCTTTAATGTCTGAGCCAACAGGGAAGCCCTAAAATCAGTATAATAATAACTCAGGGTTCTCTCAAAGGTCAAAGGTAATATATTAGTAATATCACTTATCTAGTGGCAGGATGCAAGTGGAAACTTCTTGTACTTAGTATTTCACTGAAACTTAGGAGTCTGAAACAAATTCTAATGCCATCATAATATAAGTTCACTTTGTGCCTTTGCAAAAACACAGCATTGAGCCAGTTGGTAGGGAAGTGAAGCTGCTTTTACATAGACATTATTAGTACCTACAATGTTCTTGTATTCAGACTCACTGATTCATATTTAGAGGCCTGACCTAACTTTGTGTTCTAAAACAAAATTTAGTTATTGTGATCACTCACCTAGAGCCAGACATCCTGGAATGTGAAGGCAAGTGGGCCTTAGGAAGCATCACTAAGAACAAAGCTAGTGGTGGTGATGGAATTTGAGTTGAGCCATTTCAAATCCTAAAAGATGATGCTGTGAAAGTGCTGCACTCAATATGTCAGCAAATTTGGAAAACTCAGCAGTGGCCACAGGACTGGA
>NW_011392717.1:25144-25583 GCF_000754665.1 Bison bison bison
TTCCAGAAAAACATCTCTTTCTGCTTTATTGAGTATGCCAAAGCATTTGACTGTGTGGATCACAATAAACTGTGGAAAATTATGAAAGAGATGGGAATACCAGACCACCCGACCTGTCTCTTGAAAAACTTGTATGCAGATCAGGAAGCAACAGTTAGAATTGGTCATGGAACAGCAGACTGGTTCCAAATAGGAAAAGGAGTACATCAAGGCTGTATATTGTCACCCTGCTTATTTAACTTCTATCCAGAGTACATCATAAGAAACGCTGGGCTGGATGAAGCACAAGCTGGAATCAATACTGCTGGAAGAAATATCAATAACCTCAAATATGCAGATGACACCACCCTTATGGTAGAAAGTGAATAAAAACTAAAGAGCCTCTTGATGAAAGTGAAAGAGGAGAGTGAAAAAACTGGCTTAAAGCTCAACATTCAGA
>NW_011392717.1:25810-26238 GCF_000754665.1 Bison bison bison
GGTCATGTATGGATGTGAGAGTTGGACTATAAAGAAAGCTGAGTGCTGAAGAATCAATGCTTTTGAACTAGTGTTGGAGGAGACTCTTGAGAGTCCCTTGGACTGCAAGGAGATCTAGCCAGTCCATCCTAAAGGAGATCGGTCCTGAGTGTTCATTGGAAAGATTGACATTGGAGCAGAAGCTCCAATACTTTGGCCAGCTGATCCGAAGAGCTGACTCCTTAGAAAAGACCCTGATTCTGGGAAGGATTGAGGGCAGAAGGAGAAGGGGGTGACAAAGGATAAGATGGATGGATGGCATCACCGACTCAATGGACATGTGTTTGGGTGGACTCCAGGAGTTGGTGATGGACAGGGAGGCCTGGCATTCTGCGGTTCATGGGGTCACAAAGAGTCAGACACGACTGAGTGACTGAACTGAACTGAAC
>NW_011392717.1:26338-29806 GCF_000754665.1 Bison bison bison
ACTTAACCTTATGAAATTGCTGCTGGTTTTAAAATAAAAGGTTTAGATTACAGGCTTTGGAGCTTTTAGGTATCCAGATATGTTAGATTCCAACCTTATTATCCTTGCCTTGACCATAGTTTTCTCAGTAACAAAGGGAGAAAAACTATGACTATTGCTTGGGAGAGTAGCTTATAGAATAGACATTAGAAGTAAAACTGACTAAGACTCTGCTAATATGTACTTATTCTCCATACTGTTCCCTTTATAAACCAATGTTTATGAGCTGAGTTCCTACTGCATGCTTAACCCTCTGCTAAGCAAAATGAGAGATATAAAAGTGCAAGATACAGTCGTCCCTCATGGAGACTACATTTTTATAGTGTAGCCTAAGTGTCCAATGAAAGTACAAAGGAAAAGGTCTGAATAGATTTCCCCATGCAAGGAAATGATTAGAGTTGAGATAGGATCTCAAGAGAAGAGTAAATTACTGACTTCTGAGATGGGATCCAGGGAGAAAAGAGTTTGATGAAGTTTCATCAAACTTTATACCAATCTTCATTATCAGAAATATTCTTACAGCAACACATTGGAAGTGAATCTTGTTAGTTCAGTGAAGGTAGCTAATTATCCTCTTTGATTATTAGATTAGAAGTCTATGCTGATCATTCCCTTTAGAGTTTGGCTCCTGTTACCAGAACTCTTTTTAAAGGAAAGAGACATCCCTCTATGAAGCTCCTGGCCTTTGATGTAGGCAGAATATACTCTGGATAGAGCACTGACACTGGTTAAACCAAGAGGCGGTTACTTTTTTAAGAATGGTATTGGAGGCACTGGGAATTTGATCCTCATATCTATCTGGGTGGTTCACAATAATACAGCTAGGAGTTCAAGTATATTCTGAAGATATTGTATTTTCACAGCTTATAATTTTTCCTGGGTTGTGTTATCTGTGTGGTGATCCTGATTAGCTGAGTTGGTTATGCAACAGCAATGAGATTAACTTTTGAAGGTTAATCCCTACATGGACCAGTTAACATCAATTTTTAAAATAGTGCTGTATATTTAGCCTTGCTTTGGGTTTAGAGAGAAAGACAGAACAAAATTTAGGGCATAACCTCTGACTTCACAAAGCTCACAGCCCAGTTTAGACTGATTCATAAACAAATGAACAACAAATGTGTTGTCATAAGGCAGAATATTTACCCACTTAAAATATTTACTAACTGATTATGTATCGATAATTCTGGAAATTTAAAGAAAGTCATAGCCTTTGCCTTCAAAATGCTCATAGTTTAGCTAGAAATAAAGAGATATGAATGAAAACACTCAATATGGTGCACTAAGTACATTGTTAAAGCAATCCCTGTGACAGCATGGTAATCCAGATTTGCCATTTTGATATATCATTTTGGCAGCAGAGTATAGAATATATTTTTAAGAGAGCAGTCCTAGAACCAGGTAGATCAATTAAAGAATGGTTTAATAATTCAGAGAGAGAGGAGAGAGAATGAGTCGAGAGAGAGAAAACTTGGTTGATTGAATTAGAGAGGAGTCTAGAATTTTTTTAAGTATTCTGGCTCTTGTAATTGGATAGATGGTGGTGGATAAGTAAAAGGTCAGAGAGTATGATGAATTTAGTTTTGGGCATTTTTATTTAGAAATGCCTAGAAAACACCGAAATGGGAAATCTCAGCTGAAAATTGGACATACAGATTTAATATCTGAGAAGAGGCCAGCCCTGGACAAAGAGACATAAGAGCCATCCGGATATGGGTGGTGATTGAAGTCATGAAAGTGGGTGATGTTACTTAGCATGAAGACACTGAATAAGGAGAGAATATGCAGACCTAGGGAAAGCAAACATTTAAAGGATGTGCAGAGATGAAAGAAAACATAAAGAAGACTCAGTATGAATGGGCCGATAGTTAAGAGGAGACTCAAAACAGAGTTGTGGCTTAGAAGCCAACAAGAGAGAGCATTTCAAAAACATGGAAGTGGTCAGACTGTCTAACACAGCAGAAAAGCCCTGCTTGATTTAACAACATGATGGCCACTTGTTACCTTTACTAAAGCAGTTTCAGTGAGATTATAAAGACATGCATGCCACATTGTAGTGCATTAAAGGATGGATATAAAGTGAGGAAAAGAAAGCAATCAGTGTCAAAAAATACTATGAGATGTTTATTTAAGAAAAGAAGGAACATGACACAAAGCTAGAATAAGATGCATTGACAAGAGAAATATTATTGTGGAAGTTGAAGAGACTTAATGACAAATATCTAGCTGAGAGTGAAGGACAACATGATGATCTGGGAGTGAAAGGGAACAATTAATGAAAGAAAATCCTGAGAAAGCTAAAAGGGATTAAGAGCATGGGAATTCAACTTGTACAACAGGAAAGACAGCTTTGTTGGGAAGGATGCAGTTATAGATAAGATTGCGTGTGTTGGAAGGGGACAGTGTTTGAAACTGAGTTACTTCTCATTCAGTAGCCTCAATTTTCTTGTGATTTAAGAGGTAAGAGCCTCTGCTGAGAAATATGAGGATGGGAGAGCAGAAGAGTAGAAGAAATTTTAGTAGAGTTATGAAAGTGCTAAATAGCCAGCACTCTCTTTTTGTGCACCTTGATTAATTTCTTAGGAGAATAAACTAATCAGAGGTGTGGAAAAAGAGACTGAAGCAAAAAAAAATCTTCTATGTAAAGTGCTGAAACTAGAAATTTATGATTTCTAGTTTTAGCACTTCAAATAGATCCTGGTATTTTTAATAGGATCATTCATCAGTTTGGATAATAAAAAAATAAAATGGTTTGTGGACTTAATCTGGGATTAAGACCTTGCCAGGCTTCCCTAGTGGCTCAGACAGTAAAGAATCAGCTTGCAATGAGGGAGATCTGGGTTCCGTCCCTGAGTTAGGAATATCCCCTGGAGAAGGAAATGGCAATTCACTTCAGTATTCTTGCCTGGAGAATTGCATGGACAAAGGAGACTGGCAGGCCACAGTCCATGGGGTTGCAAAGAGTAGGACACAACTCAGGGACCAACACTAGCTTTTTAAGCTGGTACAGCAGAAGAATGGTGAGCAAAGAAGGTTGAGGATTCTTGTGTAAGAATAGTTAATTTGACCATTGAATCTAGTCTGCATAGAGAACGAAGCAAAATGAGGGAGGGTGCCAGATTGGGCCATGAGAAATGGAGAGAAGTTTAAGGTCTCTGTGAGTGTGTGGTGCAAGCTAACATGATGCAACTTGCAGTGAAGTTCAGTGATTGTAATGTTATCTTTTTAATTAATTTATTTTAATTGGAGGATAATTGATTTACAATATTTTGATGGGTTTTGCCATATATCAACATGAACTGACCATAGGTATACATGTGTCCTACGTGTCCTACATGTTGAGAGTCCCTTGGACTGCAAGGAGATCAAATCAGTCAATCCTAAAGGAAATCAGTCCTGAATACTCACTGGAAAGACTGACACTGAAGC
>NW_011392717.1:29906-30744 GCF_000754665.1 Bison bison bison
CTCCCCCAACCTGAATTCCCTTCCCACCTCCATTCCCACCCTATCCTTCTATGTTGTCCCAGAACACTGGCTTTGGGTGCCTTGCTTCATGCATCAAACTCACATTGGTCATCTATTTTACATCTGATTATGCATATGTTTCAATGCTATTCTCTCAAATCATCCCACCCTCTCCTCCTACTGAGTCCAAAAGTCTGTACTTTATGTCTGTGTCTCTTTTACTGCCCTGCATGCAGGTAGGATCATTAGTATCATCTGCCATGGCAAAGGTAAGGGAATATGGAGACAAGCATGGGTTCCAATTCTAATATACCACATCTGCACTATGTGAGTATTGTGACTTTGGCACAATTTATTTAACCTCTCTGTATCTCAGTTTCCTCATTTGTAATATGGTAATAATCATTGGGCCACTATGAGGATTAGAAAGGCAGCAGTGGAAATGAAGATGGATTGGAGATAGACTGCAGAGATTTTAAGGGCAAGATAATCACCTGGTTTCTGTTTAGATATGGGTGAAATGTAGTGATAGGAGTTAGATGAATTCCCAGTTTCTGTCTGTAATGTTTAGGAAGCTGGTCATGGCACAGACTAGAAGGAGAGCTTAGATTCAAGAGTAAATCAGCAATTTCATATCTTTCCTAAGAGTGGAACCAAAGATATATCCAGATTTAAAGGGATAGAGATTGGTAACATAGAGGGCACAAACCAACCAAAAATAGTCAATAATAAAGCCAAAGGGAGAAACACAAAAGAGATAGAAACAGGCAGAGACTGAGAGAATAAACATGTTTTGACTTTGGCCCTTCCATTCAACCTATTTTTGTTAGTGGCTTCT
>NW_011392717.1:31369-33747 GCF_000754665.1 Bison bison bison
CACCAAACATATTTGGGGAAAAACCCTTTCTACCTCCCCTTCAGTCTGGAGGAGAAAAATCATTTTGGAAAGCAAGCCATACAAATCTCTAAACTTGAAATAAACTGAATTGCAGAGGCATAATAAACCACAGAAACAAATAAGTTGTGATCATGACCTCTAGCTTGCTGTTTTGGACTAATAGGACTTTGTTATTTAGCACAGAGGTATAAATACAATCTGCTTCTTTAATAAGTGAAAATTTCTGTACCAATGAAGCAGAAACAAATATCCATGTTTGTAAAATGCAGAAGTGGAGGTGTGAATGGGTGGGTGTGAGTTGTTTTTAGTTCTTAGTACTGTAATGCACCTTATGTAGCCTGCCTTGTTCTTTCACAGCCTATGCATAAGTAATAGATTATAGTAGAAATAAGATCAATACTGAAGTCAAAGTGGGTGGTAAGGGAGGGTTGGTGACATGTATGATGACAGATGTTTAGTTATATCTTGATGGCATAGCTAGAGCAGTCCTAAGGTTATAAGATCCTGAGGTCCTTCTATGAGATGAGAAAGATTCTGCCATAATGTGCTCTCTGGATGGCACAATGATCTTAATGCTATTAAAAAGTCCCTCTTGAGCAGGGAGAGGCAAATAGTTATAATGGAAATAGTACAGACATTGGAGCAAATCAGGCTTGATAATAAATCTCATTTTTAAATTTGCTACCCAAGACAATTTACTGAATCTCTCTGAACCTCAGTTTCCTCATCTGAACTATAAGAATAATAATGGAACTTCATCTTAGGATGGTTGTGAGAATTAAATTACATAATGTATATGAAAAATTCCATTGAAGATTCTGGCATATATCATTGATCAGATCATAGTAATTATTTACTTTCTTTTCACCTGTGAGTATCCTTCTACTTTTGCTCTGAGTCATACATACATGAGAAAGATGACTGCATGACTCTTTAGGATCTATCACAGATAGACTAACTAGGGAGTATATGAGGAGGGAAGATGAAAGTATTATTTACAGTATTGGTAGCTGATAAAGTCTACTCTCTTATCTGTGAATTAATCTCTTGGGGTTCTTTTCTTTTATCATTTATCTATTTCCTGGAGTAAGACTTAGAATGATATAGAAAGTCATTCTGCTATTTACAAGGAGAATCTCAAAGAAGCCACTCTGTTTTTGTAAACATACTTAAAAGGAAACCAAATAAAACATACCAACAACAAAACTCCATTTGAGGAACAACCTCTGCACTTTTTTTTCTCTACTTCTAGCTTTAAAGGCAATAAACATTCCTGCACTATGGATAGAAGCTATGTTTGTAAAATTTGTCTTTAGGAGGAAAACAAATGATGAACAGAAGGGTGTGTATAAAGATTAACTGCTCTGCCTTCCTATTTAAAGTCTTAGATCCTTCATTTAGTATATTTGTGGTCTTAATAAACTCTCCTCTGGCCTTGCTTATTCTACCTTAATAAGATTAAGTCCAAGAAAACTTTTCCCATTACAAAGACTACTTTAATAAAATTAAACCTTACATTGTTTCAAAAGGTTTTAGTGACCTATTTCGCTAATACCCTAATCAGTATTCACCATGATTTTGGATAATCTGCCATGGGATGATGTTGCACCAGTATAGTATTTCCCTTAGATAGAGAATAGGTTTCTCCCCTTCCCTAGTACATAAGTGGAACTATCCTGGTTCAGCTTCTAAATTCATTTCTTGTTGTTTAGTCATTAAGCCATGTCCAACTCTTTGCGACTCCATGGACTGCAGCACACCAGACTTCTCTCCCCTTCACTATCTCCTGGAGTTTGCTC
This sequence comes from Bison bison bison, assembly GCF_000754665.1. Lineage (NCBI taxonomy): Eukaryota > Metazoa > Chordata > Mammalia > Artiodactyla > Bovidae > Bison > Bison bison. The sequence goes on from NW_011392717.1 coordinate 33,190, forward strand.
AAATTCAAGTCCATTAAGTCAGTGATGTTATCTAACCATCCTGTCTTCTGTTGTTCCCTTCCCCTCCTGCCTTCAGACCTGATGCCCAGCATCAAGGTCTCTTCCAATGAGTTCGTTCTTCGCATCAGGTGGCCAAAGTATTGGGGCTTCAGCTATAGCATCAGTCCTTCTAATGAATATTCAGGATTGATTTCCTTTAGGATTGACTGGTTTGATCTCATTGCTGTCCAAGGGACTCTGAAGAGTCTTCTCCAGCAGCACAATTCAAAAGCATCAATTCTTCAGCTCTCAGCCTTCTTTATGGTCCAACTCTCACATCTGTACATGACTACTGGAAAAATCATAGTTTTCACTATACAGACCTTTGTCAGCAAAGTGATGTTTGTGCTTTTTAATATGCTGTCTAGCATCTTTTAATTTTTTGGCTGCAGTCACCATCCGCAGTGATTTTGGAGTCCAAGAAAATAAAATCTGTCACTATTTCTGCATTTTCCCCATCTATTTACTATGAAGTGATGGGACTGGATGCCATGATCTTAGCTTTTTTTTTCCTTTTAT
>NW_011392718.1:0-500 GCF_000754665.1 Bison bison bison
AAACAATAGGTTGAGGCCATGATCATCAATGGCTCGGAATGTCACTGAAGGAGAGATAAATACATATTCATGGGTATGCTTCCTGGTGGAGATGTGCAGCATCACCTGTGAGGTATTCCTGCTAAAACACCATCTAACCTGACTCTGTTAAGATACTGCTTCTAAGTCACTTTAGTTGTGTCCGACTCTGTGCGACCCCATAGATGGCAGCCCACCAGGCTCCCCGTCCCTGGGATTCTCCAGGCAAGAACACTGGAGTGGGTTACCATTTCCTTCTTCAATGCATGAAAGTGAAAAGTGAAAGTGAAGTCGCTCAGTCATGTCCGACTCTTAGCGACCCCATGGACCGCAGCCTCCCAGGCTCCTCCATCCATGGGATTTTCCAGGCAAGAGTACTGGAGTGGGGTGCCATTGCCTTCTCCGTGTTAAGATACTGCTACTGCTAAGTCACTTCAGTTGTGTCCGACTCTGTGCGACCCCATAGACGGCAGCCCACCAGG
>NW_011392719.1:0-501 GCF_000754665.1 Bison bison bison
CGCATATATATGGAATTTAGAAAGATGTTAACAACAACCCTGTATGCGAGACAGCAAAAGAGACACAGATGTATAGAACAGTCTTTTGGACTCTGGGAAAGGGAGCAGGGGGATGATTTGGGAGAAAGGCATTGAAACATGTATAATATCATATAAGAAATGAATTGAAAGTCCAGGTTCGATGCAGGATACAAGAAGCTTGGGGCTGGTGCACTGGGATGACGCAGAGGGATGGTATGCGGAGGGAAGTGGGAGGGGGGTTCAGGATGGGGAACATGCGTACACCCATGGCAGATGCATGTTGATGCATGGCAAAACCAATACAATATTGTAAAAGTTAAAAAAATAAAAATAATTAAATCTAAAACAATAATAATAATTCTGGTTTCCTCAGTGTGTATGCCCAGTAGTGGGATTGCTAGGTCATAAGACAGTTCTATTTCCAGTTTTTTAAGGAATCTCCACACTGTTCTCCTTAGTGGCTATACTAGTTTGCATTCT
>NW_011392720.1:0-402 GCF_000754665.1 Bison bison bison
AATTACGTGATCAGTGCATGATCAGTCACGTGACCAGTACCTGTAGCTACGTCGATCATTGCATGATCAGCAAACGTGAGCAGTGCATGATAGCCACGAGATCACTGCATGATCAGTCACGTGATCCATGCATGACCAGTCACGTGAACAGTGCATGATAAGTCACCTGATCAGTGCACGATCAATTACGTGATCAGTGCATGATCACCCACGTGACCAGTACATGGTAGCTACGTGATCATTGCATGATCAGCCACGTCAGCAGTGCTTGATAGCCACGTGATCAGTGCATGATCCGTTTCGGGAGCAGAGTATGATCAGCTAGTTGATCAGTGCATGATAGCCACGTGATCACTGCGTGATCTGTCACATGATCAGTGTATGATCATCCACGTGATCAGT
>NW_011392720.1:3958-5478 GCF_000754665.1 Bison bison bison
CTGAGCAGCATGATTCCTCCCAGCTGAGTTCCATGATTACTGCCTGCTGACTGATTCCTTCCTACTCAGCTCTTTGTTCATTGCCTCCAGAGGCACATGATCAGTGTATGATAGCAAACATGATCAGCGCATGGTCAGTCACATGATTAGCACCATTAAGTCACTTGATCACTACATGATAGTCATGTGATCAGTCCATGCTCAGTCATGGTATCAGTGCATGATCAGTCACGTGATCAATGCATGATAAGCCAGGTCATCAGTGCATGATCAGTCACGTGGTCAGTGCATGATCAATTACGAGATCAGTGCATGATCAATCACGTGACCAGTACATGGTAGCTACGTGATCATTGCCTGTTCAGCCACGTGAGCAGTGCATGATATCCACGTGATCAGTGCATGATACCCACGTGATAATTGCATTATAGCCACGTGATCAGTTCATGGTTAGTCACGTGATCTGTGCCTGACCAGGCACGTGATCAGTGTATGATCAGCCATGTGAACTGTGCATGACCAGGCACGTGATCAGTGTATGATCAGCCACGTGATCAGTGCATTATAGCCACTTGATCAGTGAATGGTCAGTCACGTGATCAGTGCATGATCAGTCATGTGATCAGTGCATGATCAATTACGTGATCAGTGCATGATAAGCCACGTGATCAGTGCATGATCAATTACGTGATCAGTGCATGATCAGTCACATGACCAGTACACGGGAGCCAGGTGAACATTGCATGATCAGCCTAGTGAGCAGGGCATGATAGCCATGTCATCAGTGCATGATCAGTCACGTGGTCAGTGCATGATCAATTATGTGATCAGTGCATGATCAGTCACGTGACCAGTATATGATACCTACGTGATCATTGCCTCTTCAGCCACGTGAGCAGTGCATGTTATCCACGTGAACAGTGCATGATACCCACGTAATCAGTTCATGATTAATCACGTGATCTGTGCATGACAGGCACGTGATCAGTGCATGATATCCACGTGATAATTGCATTATAGCCACGTGATCAGTTCATGGTTAGTCACGTGATCTGTGCCTGACCAGGTACGTGATCAGTGTATGATCAGCCATGTGAACTGTGCATGACCAGGCACGTGATCAGTGTATGATCAGCCACGTGATCAGTGCATTATAGCCACTTGATCAGTGAATGGTCAGTCACGTGATCTGTGCATGACCAGGCAAGAGATCAGTGAATGATCAATCACGTGATCAGTGCATGATCAGGCACGTGATCAGGGCCTGTTGAGCTGCGTGATTACTGTCTGCTCATCTGCTTGAAAATTGCCAGCTGAGCTTCACGATTCCTGCCTGTCATCTGCTTGACAATTGCCAGCTGTGCTGCGTAAATTCCTGCCCGCTCATCTACTTGATTATTGCCAGCTGAGCAGCATGATTCCTCCCAGCTGAGTTCCATGATTACTGCCTGCTGACTGATTCCTGCCTACTCAGCTCTTTGTTCATTGCCTCCAGAGGCACATGATCAGTGTATGATAGC
>NW_011392720.1:8854-9589 GCF_000754665.1 Bison bison bison
CAGGCACATGATCAGTGTATGATATCCACGTGATCATTGTATTATAGCCACGTGATCAGTTCATGATTAGTCAAGTGACCTGTGCATGACCAGGCACATGATCAGTGTATGATCAGCCAGGTGATCAGTGCATTATAGACACGTGATCAGTGCATGATCAATCAGGTGACCAGACAATTGTAGCTACGTGATTATTTCATGATCAACCATGTGAGCAGTGCATGATAGCCACATGATCATTGCATGATCACTTCCGTGAGCAGTGCATGATAAGCCTCGTGATCAGGGCATGATAGCCATGTGATCAGTGCATGATCAGTATCGGGAGCAGAGTATGATCAGCCACTTGATCAGTGTATGATAGCCACGTGATCACTGCATGTTCTGTCACATGATCAGTGTATGATCATCCACGTGATCAGTTCATGGGCAGTCATGGGATTACTGCATGATATATACGTGATCAGTGCATGATCAGTCTCGTGATCAGTGTATGATCAACCAAATAATCAGTGCATGATAGCGAACTGATCAGTGCATGATCAGTCACCTGATGAGTCCATGAGCAGTCACGTGACCGGTACATGATAGCCACGAGATCAGTGCATGATCAGTCACGTGATCTGTGCATGACCAGGCACGTGATCAGTGTATGATCAGCCACGTGATAAGTGCATGATTAGTCACGTGATCTGTGCGTGACCAAGCACGTGATCAGTGTATGATCTGTCTCTT
>NW_011392720.1:9689-10528 GCF_000754665.1 Bison bison bison
ATGATCACTTCCGTGAGCAGTGTATGATCAGCCTCGTGATCAGGGCATGATAGCCACGTGATAAGTGCATGATCAGTCACGTGATAGCTGTATGATTAGCCACGTGATCAGTGCATGATATCCACGTGATAAATGCCTGGTACACACGTGATCCGTCCATGATTAGTCACGTGATCTGTGCATGACCAGGCAGGTGCATGATAGCTACGTGATCAATGCATGATGTGTCACGTGATCAGTGCATGAACAGTCACGTGATCAGTGCATGATGAGCCACGCAATCAGTGCATGATCAATTACGTGATCAGTGTATGATCAGTCACGTGACCAGTACATGGTAGCTACGTGATCATTGCATGATAAGCCACGTGAGCACTGCATGATAGCCACGAGATCAGTGCATGATCAGTCACGTGATCAGTGCATGATCAGTCACGTGAAGAGTGCATGATAAGTCACCTGATCAGTGCATGATCAATTACGTGATCAGTGCCTGATCACTCGCGTAAGCAGTACATGGTAGCTACGGGATCATTGCATGGTCAGCCACTTGAGCAGTGCATGATAGCCACGTGATCAGTGCATGATAAATCACGTGACCAGGACAGTGTAGATATGGGATTATTGCATGATCAGCCACGTGATCAGTGCATGATAGGCACGTGATCAGTGCATGATTAGTCACGTAATCTGTGCATGATCAGTCAAGAGATCAGTGTATAATCAAACACGTGATTAGTTCATGATTAATCAGCTGATCTGTTCATGATAGGCACATGATCAGTGTATGATATCCACGTGATCATTGCATTACAGCCACATGATCAGCTCATGATTAG
>NW_011392721.1:0-518 GCF_000754665.1 Bison bison bison
GAAGCCTTGACGTGGGCTGGTGGATTTCCTTCCAAGATGGCTTACTCACATAGCTGTTGAAACCAGTTTGCTTGCTGGCTGTTGGGAGAAAGCCTCAGTTCTTTCACATGGGCCTCTCTACTGGGCTACCTGAGTGTTCCCAAGATATGACTAAGCTGGCTTCTAGAGATGAGCAAGGAGGCTGCAGTGCCTTTTATGATTTAGTCTCAGACACTTCATTTTCATTTCTACAATATTCTAACATTAGAAGTGAGCCACTAAGTCCAGCCCATATGTGAAGGGGAGTATAAGGTTCACCCTTGAAGGAAAGGACTTGTGGACATACTTTAAAACGATGCACGATACTGGATGCTTGGGGCTAGTGCACTGGGACGACCCAGAGGGATGGTATGGGGAGGGAGGAGGGAGGAGGGTTCAGGATGGGGGACACATGTATACCTGTGGTGGATTCATTTTGATATTTGGCAAAACTAATACAATTATGTAAAGTTTAAAATTAAATAAAATTTAAAAAAAAC
>NW_011392722.1:0-636 GCF_000754665.1 Bison bison bison
CTCTGACACCAATAGTTCCTTTTCCAGGGTCAAAGTAATTTCAAGGTAAAACCACATAAGCAATGAAGTGGTGTTTTGCATATTGTTGCAAAGTCTTGCTTCCACAAGTTGTTCCAAGTCACCCAGGTGGGTATTACTATGCCTTACTATACTTTCATAGAATCAAAGTGTGCCAGTTGAGGTATGGTCTGCACAATGTCTTCCTGACAGAGGATGGCGTGAGGGGTGATAGGAGAGCCACAGGCTCCAAAAATTATCATTCTTAGTAGAGAAAGATAGGATGAAAGGAGGAGGAACAGGATCTCATATATAATGAAACAGTGGAAAGAGAGGAAAGGATTTTATTCACACTCATCTCTTTATCCCCCTGAAACTCTATTTAAAAGATAGTAAATAAAATAGAATGGGTATACACCTGAAAATACAGAGAACAGAAAAGGAGTTAGCAGCGCAGGGTGCTATCAACAAATTTCAGAGGATGAGAAGTATAAGGAAGAACGAAGACTTGTAGAATAGTTGAAGAAGGAACCTAGACCTAGTGTGAGATGCATCACAATGCGTGCTGAACACCTGTGCAAAGGTTAAGAAAACAAGGCACCGATCATCTTTGAATAATTGAGAAAGACGGTGTTGCCC
>NW_011392723.1:0-541 GCF_000754665.1 Bison bison bison
TGGTACACACACACAGACACACACAAACACACAGAACAAAGTGGTTTCACAGTCGCCAGGGCACCGTGCTGAGAACAGCATCACACACACACACACACAAGCAAACTGGTTTCACAGTCACCAGGGCACAAGCCTGAGAACAGCACACACAAACACACACACATGAACACAAACCGGTTTCAGAGTCCCCAGGGCACAGGGCTGAGAATAGCACACACACATATATAAACCGGTTTCACAGTCCCCAGGGCAGAAGCCTGAGAACGGCACACACACACATTCACACACACACACATACACATACACACACACTCACAAACCGGTTTCACTGTCGCCAGGGCAGAAACCTGAGAACAGAACACACACAAACACACACACACAAAAAACGGTTTCACAGTCGCCAGCACACAGGGCTGAGAACGGCACACACGCACACACACACACATAAACACAAAATGGTTTCATAAACGCCAGGGGAGAGGGCTGAGAATCACACACACACACAAACACACACACACAAGCATACAAACCCAAACCAGTT
>NW_011392724.1:0-529 GCF_000754665.1 Bison bison bison
AATATGTGAACCATGAACTTCCTGATGTTCAAGCTGGTTTTAGAAAAGGCAGAGGAACCAGAGATCAAATTGCCAATGTCCACTGGATCATAGAAAAGCACTATACACCAGAAATAAACATTACTTTAAAATTATACAAAATCATATCACAATATTCCACATGTACCAGTTCTGAATTAATCTTGCCAACTTGTCACATTTGTTTTTTTTGCTATTGCTTCTCTTCAGAAATGCATCTTGGTAGGTAAAAGAACATGTTAGAATCCAATAGACCTGGTTTAAATTCCAGGTCTTACATCTTTTAACTTTGTAGGCTTAACCAATTTATCTCTCTCGATACCTAATATTTCAGTTTCTTCATCTTTGAAAGGAAAATGTACATAAAAACCATATTCTTACAATGATTAACAGTCATATAACTTACATATAGACATACTTATGGTATTTGGTAGACTGTTGATACATTAGAAACGTTAGTTTATCTTTTGTAGGCTTAACTAGCATAAGAAAGGGGAGAACAAAAACTAAT
>NW_011392725.1:0-591 GCF_000754665.1 Bison bison bison
TTATAAATATGTAATCACTGCTAACTTTTTTAAATCCACCGAAAAAGCAATTAGGTATCTTTCTGTTAGCAGCACAATCTTAGATCCGGACAGGAAGAGCATTGCTCTTTTATTATAAAATATGTTACTAGTTATCCTTCATCTAATTAGAAACTAGACACAGTGAGTGCTTCAAAAGAACAAAATACTTAATTACCACTTAATTCTCAATACTTCTACAAGGTCACCGCCAAGGTTTGTCCAGCCTAAGTCTGAAGTCTTCCAATGATAGTGTTCTCGCTTTATCCCAAAGCTCTCAGTTAGCCTTTCAAAAGCTCTGTCAGAGCATCCATTCTCATGTGTTTTCATCTAACAAATGTGACCTGAGCATCTCCCACCAACAGGTACTGCCATTGGCTCTGGGACCCAGCATTAAATAAATTACACATATATCTTTGCCCTCGTGGAACTACATTCCAGTTGGGAAAGACAGACAATAAAGAGAGTTATGGGAAATATCTGGTCTGGGTTGGAAGAGACGTACTTTACAGAGGAAAAACCAGATGAGGGCAACAAGGAGACCTGCAGGGTTGAGCAAGTTCCAAAAGAGCT
>NW_011392726.1:0-645 GCF_000754665.1 Bison bison bison
AAGAAATAAGAAAAAAGTCATATAAATAACCTAACTCTACACCTAAAGCAACTAGAAAAGGAAGAAATGAAGAACCCCAGGGTTAGTAAAAGGAAAGAAATCTTAAAAATTAGGGCAGAAATAAATGCAAAAGAAACAAAAGAGACCATAGCAAAAATCAACAAAGCTAAAAGCTGGTTCTTTGAAAGGATAAATAAAATTGACAAACCATTAGCCAGACTCATCAAGAAACAAAGAGAGAAAAATCAAATCAATAAAATTAGAAATGAAAATGGAGAGATCACAACAGACAACACAGAAATACAAAGGATCATAAGAGACTTCAGTTCAGTTCAGTTTAGTTGCTCAGTCGTGTCCGACTCTTTGCGACCCCTTGAATCACAGCACGGCAGGCCTCCCTGTCCATCACCAACTCCTGGAGTTCACTCAGACTCACGTCCATCGAGTCAGTGATGCTGTCCAGCCATCTCATCCTCTGTCGTCCCCTTTCTCTTCCTGCCCCCAAACCCTCCCAGCATCAGAGTCTTTTCCAATGAGTCAACTCTTCGCATGAGGTGGCCAAAGTACTGGAGTTTCAGCTTTAGCATCATTCCTTCCAGAGACTACATATAATTGGCAATTATATGCCAATAAAATGGACAACGT
>NW_011392727.1:0-609 GCF_000754665.1 Bison bison bison
ATACTAGTACCATTTTCCTTTGTTTTCTATCATGAGTGGTAGGCTATATTCTGAGATTATCTTGGTTTACATTACAGTCAAATGCTTAAGCACGGGGGATATCTTTAAAACCCACAAATGTACTCTGAACATTGGCTGTGATGTCATTTAGTGGGTCATTGCTATCTGCTCCTGGACCACTCTATGTCATTATTTTATAATTTCATAAATATTGTTTAATCAAGTATTGTTCTGTATGATTTTGCCACTTATCATTTCTGTTCCTATAACATACTTATATTGCATCACCATGTTATCTGGTATGCTCACATACCATGGTTTTCTGCATATGACATAATCACATCTACTGGTGTAATGAGGTTGTATTTTCCCATGTTATAGAAATAAGTTTATGTAACAAATTTATTTCTTTTTATGGTTTCCCATTGTTACTGTCAGTTTCTCAATCATATCCTTTTGCTTTCAGCATATATTTTAAACTTATTTGATTGTGCATTAAAAACTCCCATGAGCAAATGTACTCCAATCTCTTGCAACTACCTGCTGGTCTCCACTGACACGGACACTTAACATACTCTCCAGCTGTGGCCACAGTATCACTCTCTGGCC
>NW_011392728.1:0-563 GCF_000754665.1 Bison bison bison
CTCAAGAAGTAGATCAGGTGGTCTGGTATTCCCATCTCTTGAAGAATTTTCCACAGTTTATTGTGATCCACACAGTCAAAGCCTTTGGCATAGTCAATAAAGCAGAAATAGATGTTTTTCCGGAATTCTCTTGCTGTTTCCATGATCCAGCAGATGTTGGCAATTTGATCTCTGGTTCCTCTGCCTTTTCTAAAACCAGCTTGAACATCTGGAAGTTCACGGTTCACATATTGCTAAAGCCTGGCTTGGAGAATTTTGAGCATTACTTTACTAGCGTGTGAGATGAGTGCAATTGTGCGGTCGTTTGAGCATTCTTTGGCATTGCCTTTCTTTGGGATTGGAATGAAAACTGAACTTTTCCAGTCCTGTGGCCACTGCTGAGTTTTCCAAATTCGCTGGCATATTGAGTGCAGCACTTTCACAGCATCATCTTTCAAGGTTTGGAATAGCTCAACTGGAATTCTATCACCTCCACTAGCTTTGTTCGTGTGATTTTTCTAAGGCCCACTTGACTTCACATTCCAGGATGTCTGGCTCTAGGTCAGTGATCACACCATCGTGAT
>NW_011392729.1:0-706 GCF_000754665.1 Bison bison bison
AGAGTTTGGGGTAAAGGCATAGTACATTAGCATAGCTTAAGACAAACATTTCCATAAGAAAAAGGCATTGGTTATCTCTAGACTCGAGAATAGCTAACTTCAGGCAAAACCGGGTGTCATTATGGCAACACAATATTTTAAGAGAAACCTCCCTTTAAATTTGTATAGAGAAGGAAAAAATATTGCTAGTTTGTTTCCTCCTGCCGCTTAAGAGAGATAAAAATGTCTGACACTTGCAGGCTATTTCCTCTATTTGGAGACCCCTGGCCTTCCTGCCTGTTACCCTCTCAGTCATTACCATCTTTCTAAATTCCATATATATGTGTTATTATATTGTATTAGTGTTTTTCTTTCTGGCTTACTTCATTCTGTATAATAGACTCCAGTTCCATCCACTCATTAGAACTGATTCAAATGTATTATTTTTAATGGCTGAGTAATATTGCATTTTGTATATGTACCACCACTTTCTTATCCATTCATCTTCTGATGGACATCTACGTTGCTTCCATGTCCTGGCTATTAAAAACAGTGCTGCGATGAATATTGGGGCACACATGTCTCTTTGAATTCTGGTTTCCTTGGTGTGTATGTCCAGCAGTGGGATTGCTGTGTCGTATCGCAGTTCTAGTTCCAGTTTTTAAAGGAATCTCCACACTGTTCTCCATAGTGGCTGTACTAGTTTGCATTCCCAACAAGAGTGTAA
>NW_011392730.1:0-688 GCF_000754665.1 Bison bison bison
TTATCTTTTTTTAAATTTAAATTTATTTATTTTACTTGGAGGCTAATTACTTTACAATATTGTATTGGTTTTGCCATACATCAACATGAATCCGCCACGGGTGTACACGTGTTCCCCATCCCGAACTCCCCTCCCACCTCCCTCCCCGTACCATCCCTCTGGGTCATCCCAGTGCACCAGCCCCAAGCATCCTGTATCCTGCATCAAACCTGCACTGGCGATTTGTTTCACATATGATATTATACATATTTCAATGCCATTCTCCCAAATCATCCCACCCTCTCCCTCTCCCACAGAGTCAAAAGACTGTTCTATACATCTGTGTCTCTTTTGCTGTCTCGCATACAGGGTTATCATTACCATCTTTCTAAATTCCATATATATGCGTTAGTATATTGTATTGGTGTTTTTCTTTCTGGCTTACTTCACTCTGTATAACAGGCTCCACAGTTTCATCCACCTCATTAGAACTGATTCAGAATGTATTCTTTTTAATGGCTGAGTAATACTCCATTGTGTATATGAACCACAGCTTTCAAGTATCATATTTTAGTGCATACTCTGGGTTTCAGAAATGGTCTTGCCAGCTGAAAGATCATACACAAAGCAAAAAAAGCAATGACTTGAAAATATTACCATTTGTACCCCATCTACAAGGTCTGATCCTAGAAAAAAATTATAAAATAAA
>NW_011392731.1:0-516 GCF_000754665.1 Bison bison bison
TTTGAGCATTACCTTGCTAGCATTTGAAATAAGTGCAATTGTGTGGTAGTTTGGACATTCTTTGGCATTGTTTTTCTTTGAGATTGGAATGAACACTGACTTTTTCTAGTCCTGTGGCCACTGCTGTTTTCCAGATTTGCTGACATATTGAGTGCAGCACTTTAACAGCATCATCTTTTAGGATTTGAAATAACTCAGCTAGAATTCCATCACCTCCACTAGCTTTGTAGTGATGCTTCCTAAGGCCCACTTGACTTCACACTCCAGGATATCTGGCTCTAGGTGATCACACCATCATGGTTATCTGGGTCATTAAGATCTTTCTGTACAGTTCTGTGTATTCTTGCCATCTCTGCTTAATATCTTGTGCTTCAGTTAGGTCCATGCCATTTCTGTCCTTTATGGTGCCTATCTTTGCATGAAATATTCCCTTGGTATCTCTAATTTTCTTGAAGAGATCTCTAGTCTTTCCCATTCAATTTTTTTCTCTATTCTTTTGCATTGTTCACTTAAGAA
>NW_011392732.1:0-571 GCF_000754665.1 Bison bison bison
GCTTTTTAGGGTTAATTAGGTCCCTATTTGTTTATTTTTGCCTTTATTTCCAATATTTTGGGAGGTGGGTCATAGACGATCCTGCTGTGATGTATGTCGGAGAGTGTTTTGCCTATGTTCTCCTCTAGGAGTTTTATAGTTTCTGGTCTTACGTTGAGATCTTTAATCCATTTTGAGTTTATTTTTGTGTATGGTGTTAGAAAGTGGTCTAGTTTCATTCTTTTACAAGTGGTTGACCAGATTTCCCAGCACCACTTGTTAAAGAGATTGTCTTTAATCCATTGTATATTCTTGCCTCCTTTGTCAAAGATAAGGTGTCCATGTGTGCGTGGATTTATCTCTGGGCTTTCTATTTTATTCCATTGATCAATATATATGCACCCAACACGGTAGCACCACAAATGCTAACAAATAAGACAAATGCTAACAAGTATGAAAGGAGAAATTAACAATAACACAATAATAGTGGGAGACTTTATACCCCACTTACACCTATGGATAGATCAACTAAACAGAAAATTAACAAGGAAACACAAACTTTAAGTGATACAATAGACCAGTTAGACCTAAT
>NW_011392733.1:0-547 GCF_000754665.1 Bison bison bison
TTCTGCTTTTTTGACTATGCAAAGCCTTTGACAGTGTGGATCACAATAAACTGTGGAAAATTCTAAAGGGAGGGGAATACCAGACCACCTGACCTGCCTCTTGAGAAATTTGTATGCAGGTCAGGAAGCAACTGTTAGAACTGGACATGGTGCAACACACTGGTTCCAAATAGGAAAAGGAGTACGTCAAGGCTATATATTGTCACCCTGCTTATTTAAATTCTATGCAGAATACATCATGAGAAATGCTGGACTGGAAGAAGCACACGCTGAAATCAAGATTGCTGGGACAAATATCAATAACCTCAGATAGGCAGATGACACCAGCCTTATGGCAGAAAGTAAAGAGGAACTAAAAAGCCTTTTGATAAAAGTGAAAGTGGAGAGTGAAAAAGTTGGCTTAAATCTCAACATTCAGAAAACGAAGATCATGGCATCCAGTCCCAACACTTAATGGGAAACAGATGGGGAAATAGTGGAAACAGTGTGAGACTTTATTTTGGGGGGCTCCAAAATCCCTTCAGATGGTGATTGCAGCCATGAAATT
>NW_011392734.1:0-374 GCF_000754665.1 Bison bison bison
GGTGATGGATGTAAGAGTAAGACATTACTGCATTAGGGTATGATATACGAGGTGCAATTACGTATCTTCAAAAATCTGTTCTATTGTTGATGGTTTTTTAAATTTAATATTGTTTAGTACAATATTAATAGAGTAGACAGTACTATTGGTCCTCCTCACGTTTAACATTGGTTGTATGAATGATACACAATGCAACAGAAAACTCTTCAACTCTCTGGGAAGAATTCATTCTGACTTAGATACAGTGGGTCAGTGGAGATTGTTCTTACCGTAGTACTGCTGGCTTATCCCAATACTGTTGATAATTCTGTTGATATTAGATGACTTGTCCAGTCATCTAATAGATGGTGACTTCCTCATAAGTAGGACTTGTT
>NW_011392734.1:4663-4956 GCF_000754665.1 Bison bison bison
TCCATGGACAGAGGAGCCTGGTGGACTACAGTTGATGGGATCACAAAGAGTCAGACATGACTGAGTGAGTACACATATGCGCACACACATGTAACAGACTACACTATTGTGTAAACATAATTGTTATAGTTACTGGTAAACCAAAACATTCATGTGACTCACTTCATTATGATATTCACTTTATTACAATGGTCTGGAACCAAACCCACAAAATCTGCAAGGTATGCTTGTACACAGGTGGTTACGTATGCATGTATGTATAGTTATGTGCATGAACACACACATGCATACAT
>NW_011392735.1:0-528 GCF_000754665.1 Bison bison bison
AAAAGACCCTGATGCTGGGAAAGCTTGAGGGCAGGAAGATAAGGGGACGACAGACAATGAGATGGCTGGGTGGCGTCACCGACTCAATGGACATGAGTTTGAGTAAGCTCCAGGAGTTGGCGATGAATAGGGGGGCCTGGCATGCTGCAGTCCATGGGTTGCAAAGAGTCAGATACACTGAGTGACTGGACTGAACTGAACTGAACAAGCAGCTCATACAACTCAATGCCAGGAAAACAAGCAACCCAATCAAAAAGTGGCAAATAGAGCTAAACAGACATTTCTCCAGAGACATACAGATGGCTAACAAACACATGAAAAGATGCTAAACATCGCTCATTATTAGAGAAATGCAAATCAAACCCACAATTAGATATCTTCTCACACCAGTCAGAATGGCCATCATCAAAGTCTACAAACAATAAATGCTGGAGAGGGTGTGGAGAAAAGGGAATGTTCCTGCACTGTTGGTGGAATGTAAATTGATACAGCCACTATGGAAGATGATATGAAGATTCCTTAGAAAAA
>NW_011392736.1:0-506 GCF_000754665.1 Bison bison bison
GAGGTGAGGTGTATGACTCATGGATACAATCAGCAATCTTAGTAGAAGTCAGGGATAGAGATGAGGTTACCCGGGAATGATATTTGATGAGCCCTCATGTCTAATGGAGTGGGCCCTTTCACACACACAGAAGACTGATAAGATTTTTAAAAATCTTGTATTAGCAGAAACATTGCCTGCCTGGACTAAAGGGAACAGAGACAGAAAGAACTAAGTGAAAAAAGCAGCTGGCCTTTCAAAAAATTTCAAGCAAGAAATGGACTGGTATAGCCAGTTGGTAGCAAACATGTACGATTTGGGAGAATGGCATTGAAACATGTAAAATATCATGTATGAAACGAGATGCCAGTCCAGGTTCAATGCACGATACTGGATGCTTGGGGCTGGTGCACTGGGACGACCTGGAGGGATGGTATGCGGAGGGAGGAGGGAGGAGGGTTCAGGAGGGGGAGCACATGTATACCTGTGATGGATTCATTTTGATGTTTGGCAAAACTAATACAATT
>NW_011392737.1:0-784 GCF_000754665.1 Bison bison bison
GCTAAAATAAAATAAGTAGACTCATTTTTTGGTCGGGATAGGGTTACGTCAATTTGCCAGAGAGCATTACGCCTAAGGCCTCGGAGATTTACTCCTAACAGTGGAGATGGATTAAATATTGGGAAATTTGGACATAACTTTACCATTTGTCTAGCTGTTTCTTTTAGGGATATGAAATTCATACCTTAAACCAGTTGCATTTTGATGGTGACTTTTGTGAGAAGTTTTGGCTTTGTCCATCTTTTTCTGTAAGTTTAAAGCAATTACTTTAGTCAATGCATCTGCCAAAGCATTTCCTTCATGTAAAGGGCCAGACAAGCCAGAATGGGCTTTAATATGTCCCACAAAGTATTTCTTATCTCTGTGTTTAATCTCTTTCTGTAAACCAGATAACAAGGAGAATATAGTAGTTTTATTTTGGGGGGATATTAGCGGTCTCTATATGAGGAATCAACCCTACAGTATATCGGGAGTCAGTCAAAAAATTGAAGGTGTGGTCTCTTAAATGTTGAAGAGCCCAAATAACTGTTCATAACTCAGCTCTCTGGGCAGATGTCACTTCAGTTACCTGAACATGGGATATTTTATCAATAATTGTGACTGCTTTAACATTAGAGGAATCATCTGTGAAACTAAAATTGTCCCTTCTAAAGGTGGAAGTCCAGCAATGCAAGAGACGTCTGCTCCAGTATCTAACAGCCCCTATTTCATTTCCTTGAATTAAAAGGTCTTTTGAAGGCCGAGAAGCTGTAATTTCCTGAACCCAAAAAGCTAGATTACTAGA
>NW_011392738.1:0-628 GCF_000754665.1 Bison bison bison
CCTTCTCGGAGAAGGCAATGGCACCCCACTCCAGTACCTTGCCTGGAAAATCCCATGGACGGAGGAGCCTGGTAGGCTGCAGTCCATGGGGTCGCGAAGAGTCAGACATGACTGAGTGACTTCAATTTCACTTTTCACTTTCCTGCATTGGAGAAGGAAATGGCAACCCACTCCAGTGTTGTTGCCTGGAGAATCCCAGGGACAGGGAGCCTGGTGGGCTGCCGTCTGTGGGGTCGCACAGAGTCAGACACGACTGAAGCGACTTAGCAGCAGCAGCAGCAGCACTGGTCCTTCTAACAAAGAAGCCTACTGTCTGTCATCCAAACATTAACCTTAGAATTTAATATTCCACACACATCATGAAAAGTCAGTAAGGTAAGGTTTCGTCCATTAATTATTTTTAAAGCTTCAGGTGCTAATAAAGCCGCTGCCCCAATTACTCTTAGGCAGTGGGGCCACCCACGTGAAATTACATCTAATTCTCTGATTAGATAAGCAATAGGTTGAGGCCCTAGGGTTTGTGTCAAAACTCCCAATGCCACACCTTTTCTTTCAGTGACAAACAAATTCTGACCCTGTGGGCAAGCTCAGAGCTGGGGCTTGCAGGAGAGCAGTCTGAAGAACCTTA
>NW_011392739.1:0-530 GCF_000754665.1 Bison bison bison
CCAGTATTCTTGCCTGGGAAATCCTATGGACAGAGGAGCCTGGTGGGCTACAGTCCATGGGGTTGCAAAAGAGTCAGACATGACTTAGAGACTAAACAAGAAGATATCATTATTGCCATGATTTTCCAGAAAAGAAAGCTAAGTGCGTTTAAAATGGAGTTTAGAAAAACTTTGCTCAGGTGCCCCAGTTTTAAGAGCCAAGCCCCATTGGTTCCAGAGTTCATTGCCTCCCAGCAATAATGTGCCAAGTTCAAGTCCTTCAACCCTTGGCTAAAGGCATTGTATTACTGAAGTGCTAGCTTTGATAGGGCTGAAAAAAAACTCTAGTATAGAGTAGCTTTTGGTCTAAGGTAAGCATTTATTTCTATTTATAATATTTCCTGATTGCCTGAAGCCTTTTTCTTCTCTCCTTTCCTCTTCTCCTCTTCTTCTCCTCCTCCTTCCTCAGTTCCAAATTCTACTCTGTTTCCTTCCATAAGCAAGAAAGTATGGGGTATAGACAGCCTCATTTATTTTAACTCTAAAGGAGG
>NW_011392740.1:0-689 GCF_000754665.1 Bison bison bison
GATTCACATTTCTGGGCAGGAGGAAGCAGGATGGTGTGAGATTCCAATCCTACTCCTCAGAATGACATGCAATTTAAAACTTATGAGTTATGTATTTCTGGAGTTTTCCATTTAATATTTTCAGTGAACAACTGAGGGTTAACTGAAACCACAGAAAGTGACACCTGAGATCAGAGGGGATGACCTTGTTCTGTGGTTGCCTTTAGGTGGAAAATACACTGGAAGGGGCCACTTGAAGCCAAAAGTGATTGTAAAATGGCCCATCTCTTCCTGTGTGAGGAACCACAAGCACGACCACAACCCGAGACAAAGACCGCAGGGTCCAAACCCAGAGATGAGGATAATGATGATGCTGAGGTCATCTTTGTTGGAGTGCAGCATGTCAATGAGGATGCTGAAACTCTCTTTGTCAGAGTGATTTCAAGTTCAAAGCCAGTCATTTCTAACATTTTGAACAGAGTGACCAGGGATGCATCTTCAAGAAGAAAGAAGGGCCACGTGAGTCCAGATCCCTCCTGCACAATGCAACCTGCAAATCTCAGGACCCCAGCATCAGAACCGGTGGCTGTATCATTAGCTTCTCAGTCTGAATGGGGAGGAAAAACAGTCCTGTTATTTTCGAGCCTTCATCTAATCCTGATTATAAAACGAGCTCTCTGGAAGCTGTGCTTCACAATTCAGAATTGCTC
>NW_011392741.1:0-526 GCF_000754665.1 Bison bison bison
AAGGGGAGGGTGGGGCCGAGAGACTGAGAAGACAGGACCTCTTGGGGAGCTGCTGGCTTGTGATCCTGGCCATGATCCTTTCTAAGCATTGATGGAAATGAATGGCAGGATGGGATCAGCTCTTCTATGCCCAAGACAGTTGCATTCTATAGAAGTAGAAAGATGAAACTAAGTCTCATTTATCTGCAGAGGCCATCGAGCCGCATCTGACTTCGGTGCCGCCTTCATCCTTGCTGCTTCCCTTGCTCATGAACTTTTAGTAGCTCTCTGTGTCCTGCCATATGGTGTCTTGGTTTCTGCCTGGTGTCTAAGCCCCTTAATAGCCTGGTCACATACGCAGTCCATCTTATATGCGGGCAACTTTATTTCCCAGAATTCCTCAACCCCATCCACAGTCTGCTCTGTACCATGTATGCTTTTGTTGATTTCATTCTCCCTTAACTGCGTGTTCTCCCTTCATTTGATCATTTCAATCTAAACCGCTTGTGATCAGCAGATGCAAACTGTTGTATATAGAATGGATAAA
>NW_011392742.1:0-501 GCF_000754665.1 Bison bison bison
CGGTGCTATGTCTTTGTCACTGCACATGGACTTTCTCTAGTTGTGCTGAGTGGAGGGCTACTCTCTAGTTGTGTCACACAGGTTTGGTTGCCCCAAGGCATGTGGAATCTTCCCGGACCAGGGCTCGAACCCGTCTCCCCTGTACTGGCAGGCAGATTCCCAACTACTGGACCACCAGGGAAGTCCTTAGCAGCCTTGCTCTGAGGTTTTAGACATCTCCCTGTAAATCACTGTAGTTCTCAGTGAGGAGGAGCCTGCAAAGCGGGCCTGCTCAGCCATGCATGTAGGATAGTGCTCAGGCTGTGAGCTCCAGGCACTTTTCTAGAAGGATGTGACCTGAGGCCAGATGTTGAGGTCAGAAGAGCCCCTCCCAGATGTTGCTTTCACTCGCTGCCTGGTGCCTTGGAGTGTGCAAGCTAGCTCTTCAGAACGCTCCTCTCCACTGCCACCGCCTCCCATCCCCTGCTTTGAATGTCTGTTCCCTCACATTGGAAGGGGTAG
>NW_011392743.1:0-593 GCF_000754665.1 Bison bison bison
CTGGTGGGCTACAATCCATCGGGTCGCAAAGAGTCAGACACGACTGAGCGACTTCACTTTCTTTCTTTCTTTTTTTAGACATAAACGAAACCATCATATGCAGAACACATACAATTAGCTTGTTAACCCAGGGGTTACTTTTGAAGATGATGGCAACAACAGGAAACTAAGCAATGCTTTGGCTATTTTATTTATCAAAGTTAATGAGAGAGAGATACATATGAAGTCACTGGTGGTTAAACCGTACTCAATTTAGCAAGACAATTGTGAACATTTATAGTTTTTTTTCTTTTTTTTTTTTGCTGGGCTCATTAAAAGACCAACTAACAAAATCTGGCATGGAGAACACTACTACCACTTGGCACAGAACTTGGAAATTTGATAGCTGTGTGCTGCTGGTCAGTGTCCTAAAGAAATGCCTGAGAAAGGTGACAAAAGATGCAGATGAAGGTACCCATCAGGACAAAGATGCAGTGAGACAGCCAAGTGAGAACAATCTTTCAAGATTAGCGACTCTGGGCTTCCACCACCAGAGCTCAGCTTTCCAAGGGCAAGGGTGGGAGTCCTTTTGGGTCATGGCTATCTCCTGGCAC
>NW_011392744.1:0-561 GCF_000754665.1 Bison bison bison
CAAGATCCTCTATGATCCACCTCTTCAGTTTAGTTCAGTTCAGTCGCTCAGTCGTGTCTGACTCTTTGCAACCCCGTGAATCGCAGCACGCTAGGCTTCCCTGCCCATCACCAACTCCTAGAGTTCACTGAGACTCATGTCCATCGAGTCAGTGATGCCATCCAGCCATCTCATCCTCTGTCGTCCCCTT
Source organism: Bison bison bison (assembly GCF_000754665.1). Taxonomy (NCBI): domain Eukaryota; kingdom Metazoa; phylum Chordata; class Mammalia; order Artiodactyla; family Bovidae; genus Bison; species Bison bison. The sequence continues at coordinate 191 of NW_011392744.1, forward strand.
CTCCTCCTGCCCCCAATCCCTCCCAGCATCAGAGTCTTTTCTAATGAGTCAACTCTTCGCATGGGGTGGCCAAAGTACTGGAGTTTCAGCTTTAGCATCATTCCCTCCAAAGAAATCCCAGGGCTGATCTCCTTCAGAATGGACTGGTTGGATCTCCTTGCAGTCCAAGGGACTCTCAAGAGTCTTCTCCAATACCACAGTTCAAAAGCATCAACTCTTTGGTGCTCAGCCTGCTTCACAGTCCAACTCTCATATCCATACATGACCACAAGAAAAACCATACCCTTGACTAGATGGACTTTTGTTGGCAAAGTAATGTCTCTGCTTTTGAATATGCTATCTAGGTTGGTCATAACTTTCCTTCCAAGGAG
>NW_011392745.1:0-534 GCF_000754665.1 Bison bison bison
TTGGATCTCCTAGTAGTCCATGGGGCTCTCAAGAGTCTTCTCCAATTCCCCAGTTCAGAAGCATTGATTCTTTGGCATTCAGCCTTCTTCATGGGCCAACTCTCACATCCATACATGACTACTGGAAAACCATAGCTTTGACTAAATGAACCTTTGTTGGCAGAGTAACGTCTCTGCTTTTTAATATGCTGTCTAGATTTGTCATAGGTTTCCTTCCGAGGAGCAAGCATCTTTTAATTTCACCATCTGCAGTAATTTCGGAGCCCAAGAAATAAAGCGTGTCACTGTTTCCACTGTTTTCCCATTTATTTGCCATGAAGTGATGGGGCTGGATGCTATGATCTTCATTTTTTGAATGTTGAGTTTTATGCCAGCTTTTTCACTCTCCCCTTTCACTTTCACTAAGAGGCTCTTTAGTTTCAGCCCCTGGAGGCATTTCTCATTCCCCTTTCTGTCTTTTCTCCACCATGAGGGTCCCCATTTATAGTTTTTAACAACATAGTTTAACAACAGATTCCTTCAATACATTCTATC
>NW_011392746.1:0-631 GCF_000754665.1 Bison bison bison
CCTGAGGAGTTTGGAGAGAGGTCGCGAGATTGGTCTCTAGGCCATGCAGGAGACGAAGGCCCTCATCTCGCGAGTGACGGGGGAGTCTCGGGGTTGTTCTCGAGCGGGGCCCCAGTGTGCGGTTTGTCACGAGGTACGACGGCGAGGTCAGTGAGCCTCTCGTGGTGCGCCAGGGAAGTCGGGTCTCCATGCCAGGGGCGAGGGGGAGCCCGTCACTTCTCTCGAGTCATGGTAGGGGAATCTGGCCTCGAGAAGTGTTGAAGAAGGTCTTTTGAGGTCTTTCTGGGGTTGAGGCAGGAAACCCTGGGTTCCCTCGACTTGTGCAGGTGACCTCAGGGGGCTTCTCATGGTGGCTCTGAGAAGTCAGGGAAACTGGAGGTGGGAGGGGCCTCTCGGGACTCCACTGGGTTTGGTGCTTTGGAAGAGGGCCTCATCTCCACTTGAGGCAGGAACCTCAGGGTTCCTCTAATTTCAGAGTCCTATCGCAGGGACCCTGCAGACTGGGGACAGGAGATCAGGCCTCGTCTTGGGTTGAGGCATGGAACTCCGCTTGGCTCTCGACGTGTTCCCGGGGAGAGAGGCCATTTGTCGAGCTTTATTTGGAACCTGGGATTTTTTCCGGACGATGCAC
>NW_011392747.1:0-692 GCF_000754665.1 Bison bison bison
GACGACATTCCAGACGTGGCCTCGTGGGTGGTTCCACATTCCGAAGGACCCCGATTTCCCGGTCCCCTCTTGATAAGAACCCGATGCCCGGACACCTCTTCGAACTCCACCCTGTGAGTGAAGTCAACACGAAGGGGTAGTGACTCGCCCGTGCATCGTCGGGAAAAAACCCCCAGGTTCCAAATACCGCTCGACAAGTGGCCTGTCTCCCCGGGAACACCCCGAGAGGCAAGCGGAGTTCCATGCCTCAACACAAGACGAGGTCTGACTCTCCTTTCCCAAGTTGCTTGGACCCTGGGATCGGAGTCTTAAATCAGAGGAACCCTGAGGTTCCTGCCTCAAGTGGAGATGAGGCCCTCTTCCAATGCACCAAACCCAGTGGAGTGCCGAGAGGGCCCTCCCACCTCCAGTTTCCCTGACTTCTCAGAGCCACCATGAGAAGCCCCCTGAGGTCACCTGCACAAGTCAAGGGAAGCCAGGGTGTCCTGCCTCAACCCGAGAAAGACCTCGAGAGACCTTCTTCAACACGTCTCGAGGCCAGATTCCCCTACCATGACTCGAGAGCAATGACGCGCTCCCCCTGCCACTCGCATGGAGACCCGACTTCCCCGGCGCCCCCACGAGAGGCTCACTGACCTCGCCGTCGTACCTCGCGAGAAACCCGCACACTGTGGCCGCCGCTCGAGAACCAA
>NW_011392748.1:0-566 GCF_000754665.1 Bison bison bison
TTCTGTTTTGTAAAGATAAACCCCATTAAGCTAGAATCAACATTTTCATATTGACAAGTGTCAAGTGGGAGGTGGTCAAATGTCAGATCTCTTTTTATTCATAAAATTGGAAAAAATTGTATTAATGATTTGCTGTAGCAATTAAGTGAATAGCATCACACTTGATACATGTGGAGTCTCACAAGTAAATGCCAACTCTTTTTTTTTTCTCTTCCCTCTTTTTCTTGTTGTTAATCTCTATCACTTGTGGTATAGAAATTTATAGCTAGGGATCAACTAGTGTCTTGGTGAAGAACAAATAAATTAAAGTCCATTTTTTCTTAAAGGGCCACATGAGTTAGGTCACTTTATGTGATCTTATTTCCATCAGGCAAATAAAAGGAATGCCAATTTCTGCATGAACCTGTATTAAGTAGGAATGGTGTAATAAATTTACACCCCAAAATTGCAAAAAAAAAAGGACATTTACTAATTTCCATAAATGTTCTAATCTTGTTCCCGATTCTCCACCCTGTTGGAGGCAACAGCTCTCTCAGTGCAGACATTTCAGCATCTTATGACATATA
>NW_011392749.1:0-505 GCF_000754665.1 Bison bison bison
GGTGTTGGAGAAGACTCTTGAGAGTCCCTTGGACTGCAAGGAGATCCAACCAGTCCATTCTGAAGATGAGTCCTGGGATTTCTTCGGAAGGAATGATGCTAAAGTTGAAACTCCAGTACTTTGGCCACCTCATGCAGAGTTGACTCATTGGAAAAGACTCTGATGCTGGGAGGGATTGGGGGCAGGAGGAGAAGGGGATGACAGAGGATGAGATTGCTGGATGGCATCACTGACTCGATGAACGTGAGTCTGAGTAAACTCCGGAAGTTGGTGATGGACAGGGAGGCCTGGAGTACTGCTATTCATGGGGTCAAAAGGAGTTGGACACGACTGAGAGATCGAATTGAATTGACCCTTAGAAAATGGCCAGGTGTGGCATGCCAACAAACAAACAAACAACAACAAACAAACAAACAAACGGGCGCAAAGCACATGTAAGGAAGGGAACATCAACAGGTAAATACTTAGTCAATGTTTAGAAAGAAAGCCTCTGGAAATGTGCCTC
>NW_011392750.1:0-587 GCF_000754665.1 Bison bison bison
TATGAACACTGTCTGGTGTGCTTTGCTGAGTAGTCACTGTTTGAAAAATACCTGGAGGGGACAAAGCTAAAGAATGTTCTCCTATAATTCCATCACTGAGTTTAGGCCTTTTGGGATTTATTGCTATTTGTTTCAGAAGTGGAAAGTCACTTTGATATATGAGCAATTTTATCCATAGCTCCTGCAGTAACTGCTGTTTCTACTGGATGCTTCAATGAACTTGTGAAGGTAATCAAAGGAGAACATAACTCTGAAAAGCTATTAGGCACTATTTGTGGTGAAATATTTTTATAGTCCGCTTTGGACAAAGGCTCAATAATAATAGGACTATCTGTTGATCTTGATTCAGAGACAGAAAGTGGCAAGACAGTCGTCGCTTCTGATGCAGGAGTCACATGACTAACAGGCTGTAATTTCTGAGCATTATCTTTCTTGAAGTGAACATACTTTTTTCTCCTTGAACAAGAACCTGGGGTAACTCTGTTCAGTATATTTGAAACAACTGGTTTTGAATTTGAGGTCATCCCCACAAAGATCACATCAGCATCTTCATTTACATGTTCCACTCCAAACAAGATCAGTTCAGC
>NW_011392751.1:0-511 GCF_000754665.1 Bison bison bison
AGATGGGAATACCAGACCACCTGACCTGCCTCTTGAGAAACCTATATGCAGGTCAGGAAGCAACAGTGGGAACTGGACATGGAACAACAGACTGGTTGCAAATAGGAAAAGGAATATGTCAAGGCTGTGTACTGTCATCCTGCTTATTCAACTTATATGCAGAGTACATCATGAGAAATGCTGGGCTGGAAGAAGCACAAGCTGGAATCAAGATTGCTGGGAGAAATATCAATAACCTCAGATATGCAGATGATACCACCCTTATGGCAGAAAGTGAAGAGGAACTCAAAAAGCCTCTTGATGAAAGTGAAAGAGGAGAGTAAAGAAGTTGGCTTAAAGCTCAACATTCAGAAAATGAAGATCATGGCATCTGGTCCCATCACTTCATGGGGAAACAGTGGAAACAGTGGCAGATTTTATTTTTTGGGCCCCAAAATCACTGCAGATGGTGATTTCAGCCATGAAATTAAAAGATATTTACTCCTTGGAAGGAAAGTTATGACCAACCTAG
>NW_011392752.1:0-583 GCF_000754665.1 Bison bison bison
CCCTGAGATTCTCCAGACAAGAATATTGGAGTGGGTTGCCATTTCCTTCTCTAATGCATGAAGGTGAAAAGTGAAAGTGAAGTCTCTCTGTCATGTCTAATTCTTAGCGATCCCATAGACTACAGCCTACCAGGCTCCTCCGTCCATGGGATTTTCCAGGCAAGAGTAATGGAGAGGGGTGCCATTTCCTTCTCCACAGTATACTAAGGCATATATATGGAATTTAGAAAGATGGTAATGACAACCCTGTATGTGAGACAGGAAAAGAGACACAAATGTATAGAACAGTGTTTTGGACTCTGTGGGAGAGGGAGGGGAGGGATGATTTGAGTGGGCATTTTAATTTGTGCCTCTTTATATTTTTGAATTAGCCATTTCTTCAGCCGAAATCTCTAACATAAAAGTCCAAAGGAGAACCTAGACATACACTCACAAACACATTTTTAATCTGATGTGCACACACACACATAAGCACAGTCTCAGTCTTATATACTCAAAACACAATTATGAAAGGAAAATAAAACCAAAGGACTCACAGAAGGAAACCTACGAACTGCACAGAGTTCTCTGATATTTGTTTTTA
>NW_011392753.1:0-622 GCF_000754665.1 Bison bison bison
GGCTGTTGTGGAAGGGGAGCTCTCTGTCCTGCTGTACTGTTGCACAGTATATAATCTAAGGGAGTTCTGAGAAGGAACTGCTGTTGCTTACACTATTGATTGTTTTTCTGCAGCGATATTTTCTGCCCTTTTCCTGTAGCTTTATGGGCTCTTGGTCACTGCTTTTGCTGCCAGGTCCCTGAAGGAACTCTCTTGGTTTGTCAGATTACCAAGAGGCTTATTTAACTTACAGAAAAGAGTTGCATACATTGCAGAGAGTCAGAGATGGCAACCCATTGCCTGGAGAATCCCAGGGACAGAGGAGCCTGGTGGGCTGCCGTCTATGGGGTCGCACAGAGTCGGACACAACTGAAGTGATTTAGCAGCAGCAGAGTCAGACAAAGAACTGACCCGTATTCCACCATTTTTTAGGAAAGGCAAGAAAGAATGTCTTGTCCCTTTTCAGCATGAGCAGTTTAATTTTCCTTATTTTAGTTTCCCTTACAATGTGCTCCCCATGAGATACCCCTGGGTATCTTCACCCTCCCTCCAAGTGCTGATTCCAAAGTCCTGGCCATAGTCAGACCTGCGCAGAGAACTTCCTCAAGAGGAACTTGTGGAAAGAGCACCTGAAGGACAAGTA
>NW_011392754.1:0-536 GCF_000754665.1 Bison bison bison
AGTGATGGACAGGGAGTTGGTGATGGACAGGGAGGCCTGGTGTGCTGTGATTCATGGGGTCGCAAAGAGACACGACTGAGCGACTGAACTGAACTGAAACATAAATTGTTTATCTGCTTTAACCATTTTGGGGGAAATAATACATTCAGAGAATAATCCAAAACTACATCTTGATTATTATCCTCTTTGTAATATGTCTACTAATTTTCACATGTTTGTCCAGGTACTATGACAAAGTAATCACAGAGAGAGGTGTTTTCATAATACAAAATACTGATGCTAAGCTTGAAACTCAAGATTATTTCCAACTCTGTGTCCATTCCCCAAATTATGCAGGACTATGCCCCACTTTGGCAGGAAGGATCCATAGCAGTTTTTGCCCTATTCCCTCAAAGATTTGGGGAAAACTTGGAACAGTCATGGAACTAACACCAAGTTCCTGTAAAAAAGTTTATGATTAACCTCTCTATCCCAACTACTTTATTCCCTTTCTGGTTCTGCACCTGTCCCTCTCAAGACTGAGGAGTATCAAAGAA
>NW_011392755.1:0-583 GCF_000754665.1 Bison bison bison
TGGGGGTCCCGGAAGCCCTCCGGGCTGCCGAACCTGGCCAGGCGTTTGCTGGCCGCGGGGTGGCAGTGTTCGGGAGCGTGGCGCCATTGGCCGGCGGAGTCTGGTCGCGGGTCGTTCGGCTCAAGTATAGCGCGCGCCCCCACGGTGAGGTGCGGCCTGCTGGCCCTACCGGCAGGTCAGAGCGAAAGGGAGGCACAGTGCAGGGCTCTTAGGGCCCCCGGCGGCAGCCGCCTCCTTCTAAGGCCATACCACCCTGAACGCACCTGATCTCATCTGATCTCGAGGGCTCACATTTGATGGTGGTCTTGTCATCTCCTACCTCTTTCTCGTAAAGCTGGCAGCTGAGGGAATGAGGTAAGTGTAAAATTGAATAACAATAGACTGTGTGGAATCTGTGAATGTGGAGCTCTGTGAATCCGTAGGTCTAAGGAGAGACTGGCAGCTGCCGACGTGGGGTATCTGTCCCCATGACCACGTTTACGTCATCAAATGTGCCATTGACCGCCCTCCCCCCACCCCGGGTGGCAGGGACCCCCACGTGGCAGCCCCCAGGCTCGCTCTCTCCGGCTCATCCACCCTCTAG
>NW_011392756.1:0-521 GCF_000754665.1 Bison bison bison
TAAATTAAAAAAAATTGAAAGAAAAACACACACACATAGTTAGTCATCAAACATAATCACTATTAACATTTGAAGATATTTTTTCCAAGCTTATTTGTGAGTATCATTTTTATTTTAAAGACCATTTAGCTTTTAAAATTAAAATAATTTTTCATCTTAAAATCATACCCAAGGTGGAAAGTTAAAAACCTTTCCTCTAAGGTCAGAAACAAGAAAAAGATGCTCACTTTCACTACTTTTATTCAAAGTAGTATTGCAAGTTCTAGCCACATTAATTAGGCAAGAAAAAAAAAAAAGCATCTAAATTGGAAGGGAGGGTAAAATTATCATTATTTGCAGATGACCTGATATTATATATAGAAAATGCTGAAAACTGTCAAAAAATGTTAGAACTAATAAACAAAATCAGTACAGTTGCAGGATAAAAAATAAATATATAAAACTTTGTTGTGCTTCTATATACTAACAATAAACTAACAGAAAGGAAAAAATGAAAACAATCCCAATTACAATTCTGTAAA
>NW_011392757.1:0-534 GCF_000754665.1 Bison bison bison
AAAAAAACCAGAGTCTGCCTACTGTATTTCTTTGTGCTCTCACCTCTGTTTTCACTGCGGGCTGTCCCCAACCACCATCTCACTCTCTCTGTCAAAGAGTTAACTTACAGCTCCAGTTCATAAATTTCCTTGTCATTCTTGCCTTTAACGTCCAGCTGAGTCTCCATCTGGAGCGCGGAACCCACCACGCTTACTAATTATGCCTGGGCTGCTAAGTCCCACTCGACAAGGTGTCTAGGGTGAGGCACCTTCCGCTATTCGAGAGGGCGCCTGCGGCCTACAGAAGTGGAGCAAATTTCTTGTCTTGAAGTTTGATTGGTCTCCCGCGTAAACCAAGCTACTCAGTCTCTTTTCTCCACCGAATTTTCCTACTGAGCTCTCCTCATACTATTATTCTTGACATCTCTGATTAGCATATAAATAGTCGCCTAGGCCATCTCTCCTTCGAATACCCTGGATCAGCTGGGGCTGGTCCCCGACAGGTGGCGCCCAAACAGGGACCTCAGGAGGCAATTCTCAAAGAGCTGAGCAGAC
>NW_011392758.1:0-755 GCF_000754665.1 Bison bison bison
ATCTTTAATCCATTTTGTAGTTTATTTTTGTGTATGGTGTTAGAAAGTGTTCTAGTTTCATTCTTTTACAAGTGGTTGACCAGATTTCCCAGCACCACTTGTTAAAGAGATTTGTCTTTAATCCATTGTATATTCTTGCTTCCTTTGTCAAAGATAAGGTGTCCATATGTGCGTGGATTTATCTCTGGGCTTTCTATTTTGTTCCATTGATCTATATTTCTGTCTTTGTGCCAGTACCATACTGTCTTGATAACTGTGGCTTTGTAGTAGAGCCTGAAGTCAGGTAGGTTGATTCCTCCAGTTCCATTCTTCTTTCTCAAGATAGCTTTGGCTACTCGAGGTTTTTTGTATTTCCATACAAATTGTGAAATTACTTGTTCTAGCTCTGTGAAGAATACTATTGGTAGCTTGATAGGGATTGAAACCAGAAGGGAAAGAGACACGTGTACCCCAATGTTCATTGCAGCACTGTTTATAATAGCCAGGACATGGAAGCAACCTAGATGTCCATCAGCAGATGAATGGACAAGAAAGCTATGGTACATATACACAATGGAGTATTACTCAGCCATTAAAAAGAATACATTTGAATCAGTTCTAATGAGGTGGATGAAACTGGAGCCTATTATACAGAGTGAAGTAAGACAGATGGAAAAACACCAATACAGTATACTAACGCATATATATGGAATTTAGAAAGATGGTAACAATAACCCGGTGTACGAGACAGCAAAAGAGACACTGATGTATAGAAC